>NW_025063621.1:0-70335 GCF_018153295.1 Drosophila grimshawi
AGTCGGAAGTCAAATTATTTTAATGCAGTTTTGTTCCAAGGATCAAGTCAATTCTAAAAATACCTTTATATTTGAAATATGTCAATTTTTGACGAAGATATGGCCATTTATTTCAAGGTTGACCCTATTTAATGTTCGCCATATATTTTCTATTAATCGAAGAATATCCCTTAATATCTTTCTTAGATGAGTCGGAAGTCAAATTATTTTAATGCAGTTTTGTTCCAAAGATCGAGTAAATTCTAAAAATACCTTTATATTTGAAATATGGCAATTTTTGACGAAGATATGGCCATTTATTTCAAGGTTGACCTATTCAATGTTTGCCATATATTTTCTATTAATCGAAGAATATCCCTTAATATCTTTCTTAGATGAGTCGGAAGTCAAATTATTTTAATGCAGTTTTGTTCCAAAGATCGAGTAAATTCTAAAAATACCTTTATATTTGAAATATGGCAATTTTTGACGAAGATATGGCCATTTATTTCAAGGTTGACCCTATTCAATGTTTGCCATATATTTTCTATTAATCGAAGAATATCCCTTAATATCTTTCTTAGATGAGTCGGAAGTCAAATTATTTTAATGCAGTTTTGTTCCAAGGATCGAGTAAATTCTAAAAATACCTTTATATTTGAAATATGGCAATTTTTGACGAAGATATGGCCATTTATTTCAGGGTAGACCCTATTTAATGTTCGCCATATATTTTCTATTAATCGAAGAATATCCCTTAATATCTTTCTTAGATGAGTCGGAAGTCAAATTATTTTAATGCAGTTTTGTTCCAAGGATCCTGTCAATTCTAAAAATACCTTTATATTTGAAATATGTCAATTTTTGACGAAGATATGGCCATTTATTTCAAGGTTGACCCTATTTAATGTTCGCCATATATTTTCTATTAATCGAAGAATATCCCTTAATATCTTTCTTAGATGAGTCGGAAGTCAAATTATTTTAATGCAGTTTTGTTCCAAAGATCGAGTAAATTCTAAAAATACCTTTATATTTGAAATATGGCAATTTTTGACGAAGATATGGCCATTTATTTCAAGGTTGACCTATTCAATGTTTGCCATATATTTTCTATTAATCGAAGAATATCCCTTAATATCTTTCTTAGATGAGTCGGAAGTCAAATTATTTTAATGCAGTTTTGTTCCAAGGATCGTGTCAATTCTAAAAATACCTTTATATTTGAAATATGTCAATTTTTGACGAAGATATGGCCATTTATTTCAAGGTTGACCCTATTTAATGTTCGCCATATATTTTCTATTAATCGAAGAATATCCCTTAATATCTTTCTTAGATGAGTCGGAAGTCAAATTATTTTAATGCAGTTTTGTTCCAAAGATCGAGTAAATTCTAAAAATACCTTTATATTTGAAATATGGCAATTTTTGACGAAGATATGGCCATTTATTTCAAGGTTGACCTATTCAATGTTTGCCATATATTTTCTATTAATCGAAGAATATCCCTTAATATCTTTCTTAGATGAGTCGGAAGTCAAATTATTTTAATGCAGTTTTGTTCCAAAGATCGAGTAAATTCTAAAAATACCTTTATATTTGAAATATGGCAATTTTTGACGAAGATATGGCCATTTATTTCAAGGTTGACCCTATTCAATGTTTGCCATATATTTTCTATTAATCGAAGAATATCCCTTAATATCTTTCTTAGATGAGTCGGAAGTCAAATTATTTTAATGCAGTTTTGTTCCAAAGATCGAGTAAATTCTAAAAATACCTTTATATTTGAAATATGGCAATTTTTGACGAAGATATGGCCATTTATTTCAAGGTTGACCCTATTCAATGTTTGCCATATATTTTCTATTAATCGAAGAATATCCCTTAATATCTTTCTTAGATGAGTCGGAAGTCAAATTATTTTAATGCAGTTTTGTTCCAAGGATCGAGTAAATTCTAAAAATACCTTTATATTTGAAATATGTCAATTTTTGACGAAGATATGGCCATTTATTTCAAGGTTGACCCTATTTAATGTTCGCCATATATTTTCTATTAATCGAAGAATATCCCTTAATATCTTTCTTAGATGAGTCGGAAGTCAAATTATTTTAATGCAGTTTTGTTCCAAAGATCGAGTAAATTCTAAAAATACCTTTATATTTGAAATATGGCAATTTTTGACGAAGATATGGCCATTTATTTCAAGGTTGACCTATTCAATGTTTGCCATATATTTTCTATTAATCGAAGAATATCCCTTAATATCTTTCTTAGATGAGTCGGAAGTCAAATTATTTTAATGCAGTTTTGTTCCAAAGATCGAGTAAATTCTAAAAATACCTTTATATTTGAAATATGGCAATTTTTGACGAAGATATGGCCATTTATTTCAAGGTTGACCTATTCAATGTTTGCCATATATTTTCTATTAATCGAAGAATATCCCTTAATATCTTTCTTAGATGAGTCGGAAGTCAAATTATTTTAATGCAGTTTTGTTCCAAGGATCGTGTCAATTCTAAAAATACCTTTATATTTGAAATATGTCAATTTTTGACGAAGATATGGCCATTTATTTCAAGGTTGACCCTATTTAATGTTCGCCATATATTTTCTATTAATCGAAGAATATCCCTTAATATCTTTCTTAGATGAGTCGGAAGTCAAATTATTTTAATGCAGTTTTGTTCCAAAGATCGAGTAAATTCTAAAAATACCTTTATATTTGAAATATGGCAATTTTTGACGAAGATATGGCCATTTATTTCAAGGTTGACCTATTCAATGTTTGCCATATATTTTCTATTAATCGAAGAATATCCCTTAATATCTTTCTTAGATGAGTCGGAAGTCAAATTATTTTAATGCAGTTTTGTTCCAAAGATCGAGTAAATTCTAAAAATACCTTTATATTTGAAATATGGCAATTTTTGACGAAGATATGGCCATTTATTTCAAGGTTGACCCTATTTAATGTTCGCCATATATTTTCTATTAATCGAAGAATATCCCTTAATATCTTTCTTAGATGAGTCGGAAGTCAAATTATTTTAATGCAGTTTTGTTCCAAAGATCGAGTAAATTCTAAAAATACCTTTATATTTGAAATATGGCAATTTTTGACGAAGATATGGCCATTTATTTCAAGGTTGACCCTATTTAATGTTCGCCATATATTTTCTATTAATCGAAGAATATCCCTTAATATCTTTCTTAGATGAGTCGGAAGTCAAATTATTTTAATGCAGTTTTGTTCCAAAGATCGAGTAAATTCTAAAAATACCTTTATATTTGAAATATGGCAATTTTTGACGAAGATATGGCCATTTATTTCAAGGTTGACCTATTCAATGTTTGCCATATATTTTCTATTAATCGAAGAATATCCCTTAATATCTTTCTTAGATGAGTCGGAAGTCAAATTATTTTAATGCAGTTTTATTCCAAAGATCGAGTAAATTCTAAAAATACCTTTATATTTGAAATATGGCAATTTTAGACGAAGATATGGCCATTTATTTCAAGGTTGACCTATTCAATGTTGCCATATATTTTCTATTAATCGAAGATATCCCTTATATCTTTCTTAGATGAGTCGGAGTCAAATTATTTTATGCAGTTTTGTTCAGATGTGTCATTCTAAAAATACCCTTTATATTTGAATATGACCATTTTTGACGAAGATATGGCCATTTATTTCAAGGTTGACCCTATTCAATGTTTGCCATATATTTTCTATTAATCGAAGAATATCCCTTAATATCTTTCTTAGATGAGTCGGAAGTCAAATTATTTTAATGCAGTTTTGTTCCAAGGATCGAGTCAATTCTAAAAATACCTTTACATTTGAAATATGACAATTTTTGACGAAGATATGGCCATTTATTTCAAGGTTGACCCTATTTAATGTTCGCCATATATTTTCTATTAATCGAAGAATATCCCTTAATATCTTTCTTAGATGAGTCGGAAGTCAAATTATTTTAATGCAGTTTTGTTCCAAAGATCGTGTAAATTCTAAAAATACCTTTATATTTGAAATATGGCAATTTTTGACGAAGATATGGCCATTTATTTCAAGGTTGACCCTATTCAATGTTTGCCATATATTTTCTATTAATCGAAGAATATCCCTTAATATCTTTCTTAGATGAGTCGGAAGTCAAATTATTTTAATGCAGTTTTGTTCCAAAGATCGAGTAAATTCTAAAAATACCTTTATATTTGAAATATGGCAATTTTTGACGAAGATATGGCCATTTATTTCAAGGTTGACCCTATTCAATGTTTGCCATATATTTTCTATTAATCGAAGAATATCCCTTAATATCTTTCTTAGATGAGTCGGAAGTCAAATTATTTTAATGCAGTTTTGTTCCAAAGATCGAGTAAATTCTAAAAATACCTTTATATTTGAAATATGGCAATTTTTGACGAAGATATGGCCATTTATTTCAAGGTTGACCTATTTAATGTTCGCCATATATTTTCTATTAATCGAAGAATATCCCTTAATATCTTTCTTAGATGAGTCGGAAGTCAAATTATTTTAATGCAGTTTTGTTCCAAAGATCGAGTAAATTCTAAAAATACCTTTATATTTGAAATATGGCAATTTTTGACGAAGATATGGCCATTTATTTCAAGGTTGACCTATTCAATGTTTGCCATATATTTTCTATTAATCGAAGAATATCCCTTAATATCTTTCTTAGATGAGTCGGAAGTCAAATTATTTTAATGCAGTTTTGTTCCAAAGATCGAGTAAATTCTAAAAATACCTTTATATTTGAAACATAGCAATTTTTTACGAAGATATGGCCATTTATTTCACGGTTGACCTATTCAATGTTTGCCATATATTTTCTATTAATCGAAGAATATCCCTTAATATCTTTCTTAGATGAGTCGGAAGTCAAATTATTTTAATGCAGTTTTGTTCCAAGGATCGTGTCAATTCTAAAAATACCTTTATATTTGAAATATGGCAATTTTTGACGAAGATATGGCCATTTATTTCAAGGTTGACCTATTTAATGTTCGCCATATATTTTCTATTAATCGAAGAATATCCCTTAATATCTTTCTTAGATGAGTCGGAAGTCAAATTATTTTAATGCAGTTTTGTTCCAAGGATCGAGTAAATTCTAAAAATACCTTTATATTTGAAATATGGCAATTTTTGACGAAGATATGGCCATTTATTTCAAGGTTGACCTATTCAATGTTTGCCATATATTTTCTATTAATCGAAGAATATCCCTTAATATCTTTCTTAGATGAGTCGGAAGTCAAATTATTTTAATGCAGTTTTGTTCCAAAGATCGAGTAAATTCTAAAAATACCTTTATATTTGAAATATGGCAATTTTTGACGAAGATATGGCCATTTATTTCAAGGTTGACCCTATTTAATGTTTGCCATATATTTTCTATTAATCGAAGAATATCCCTTAATATCTTTCTTAGATGAGTCGGAAGTCAAATTATTTTAATGCAGTTTTGTTCCAAAGATCGAGTAAATTCTAAAAATACCTTTATATTTGAAATATGGCAATTTTTGACGAAGATATGGCCATTTATTTCAAGGTTGACCCTATTTAATGTTTGCCATATATTTTCTATTAATCGAAGAATATCCCTTAATATCTTTCTTAGATGAGTCGGAAGTCAAATTATTTTAATGCAGTTTTGTTCCAAAGGATCGAGTAAATTCTAAAAATACCTTTATATTTGAAATATGGCAATTTTTGACGAAGATATGGCCATTTATTTCAAGGTTGACCCTATTTAATGTTTGCCATATATTTTCTATTAATCGAAGAATATCCCTTAATATCTTTCTTAGATGAGTCGGAAGTCAAATTATTTTAATGCAGTTTTGTTCCAAAGATCGAGTAAATTCTAAAAATACCTTTATATTTGAAATATGGCAATTTTTGACGAAGATATGGCCATTTATTTCAAGGTTGACCCTATTTAATGTTTGCCATATATTTTCTATTAATCGAAGAATATCCCTTAATATCTTTCTTAGATGAGTCGGAAGTCAAATTATTTTAATGCAGTTTTGTTCCAAAGATCGAGTAAATTCTAAAAATACCTTTATATTTGAAATATGGCAATTTTTGACGAAGATATGGCCATTTATTTCAAGGTTGACCTATTTAATGTTTTCCATAAATTTTCTATTAATCGAAGAATATCCCTTAATATCTTTCTTAGATGAGTCGGAAGTCAAATTATTTTAATGCAGTTTTGTTCCAAGGATCGTGTCAATTCTAAAAATACCTTTATATTTGAAATATGGCAATTTTTGACGAAGATATGGCCATTTATTTCAAGGTTGACCTATTTAATGTTCGCCATATATTTTCTATTAATCGAAGAATATCCCTTAATATCTTTCTTAGATGAGTCGGAAGTCAAATTATTTTAATGCAGTTTTGTTCCAAAGATCGAGTAAATTCTAAAAATACCTTTATATTTGAAATATGGCAATTTTTGACGAAGATATGGCCATTTATTTCAAGGTTGACCCTATTTAATGTTTGCCATATATTTTCTATTAATCGAAGAATATCCCTTAATATCTTTCTTAGATGAGTCGGAAGTCAAATTATTTTAATGCAGTTTTGTTCCAAAGATCGAGTAAATTCTAAAAATACCTTTATATTTGAAATATGGCAATTTTTGACGAAGATATGGCCATTTATTTCAAGGTTGACCCTATTCAATGTTTGCCATATATTTTCTATTAATCGAAGAATATCCCTTAATATCTTTCTTAGATGAGTCGGAAGTCAAATTATTTTAATGCAGTTTTGTTCCAAAGATCGAGTAAATTCTAAAAATACCTTTATATTTGAAATATGGCAATTTTTGACGAAGATATGGCCATTTATTTCAAGGTTGACCCTATTTAATGTTTGCCATATATTTTCTATTAATCGAAGAATATCCCTTAATATCTTTCTTAGATGAGTCGGAAGTCAAATTATTTTAATGCAGTTTTGTTCCAAGGATCGTGTCAATTCTAAAAATACCTTTATATTTGAAATATGTCAATTTTTGACGAAGATATGGCCATTTATTTCAAGGTTGACCCTATTTAATGTTCGCCATATATTTTCTATTAATCGAAGAATATCCCTTAATATCTTTCTTAGATGAGTCGGAAGTCAAATTATTTTAATGCAGTTTTGTTCCAAAGATCGAGTAAATTCTAAAAATACCTTTATATTTGAAATATGGCAATTTTTGACGAAGATATGGCCATTTATTTCAAGGTTGACCCTATTCAATGTTTGCCATATATTTTCTATTAATCGAAGAATATCCCTTAATATCTTTCTTAGATGAGTCGGAAGTCAAATTATTTTAATGCAGTTTTGTTCCAAGGATCGAGTAAATTCTAAAAATACCTTTATATTTGAAATATGGCAATTTTTGACGAAGATATGGCCATTTATTTCAAGGTTGACCTATTCAATGTTTGCCATATATTTTCTATTAATCGAAGAATATCCCTTAATATCTTTCTTAGATGAGTCGGAAGTCAAATTATTTTAATGCAGTTTTGTTCCAAAGATCGAGTAAATTCTAAAAATACCTTTATATTTGAAATATGGCAATTTTTGACGAAGATATGGCCATTTATTTCAAGGTTGACCTATTCAATGTTTGCCATATATTTTCTATTAATCGAAGAATATCCCTTAATATCTTTCTTAGATGAGTCGGAAGTCAAATTATTTTAATGCAGTTTTGTTCCAAAGATCGAGTAAATTCTAAAAATACCTTTATATTTGAAATATGGCAATTTTTGACGAAGATATGGCCATTTATTTCAAGGTTGACCTATTCAATGTTTGCCATATATTTTCTATTAATCGAAGAATATCCCTTAATATCTTTCTTAGATGAGTCGGAAGTCAAATTATTTTAATGCAGTTTTGTTCCAAAGATCGTGTCAATTCTAAAAATACCTTTATATTTGAAATATGGCAATTTTTGACGAAGATATGGCCATTTATTTCAAGGTTGACCTATTCAATGTTTGCCATATATTTTCTATTAATCGAAGAATATCCCTTAATATCTTTCTTAGATGAGTCGGAAGTCAAATTATTTTAATGCAGTTTTGTTCCAAAGATCGAGTAAATTCTAAAAATACCTTTATATTTGAAATATGGCAATTTTTGACGAAGATATGGCCATTTATTTCAAGGTTGACCCTATTTAATGTTCGCCATATATTTTCTATTAATCGAAGAATATCCCTTAATATCTTTCTTAGATGAGTCGGAAGTCAAATTATTTTAATGCAGTTTTGTTCCAAGGATCGAGTAAATTCTAAAAATACCTTTATATTTGAAATATGGCAATTTTTGACGAAGATATGGCCATTTATTTCAAGGTTGACCCTATTTAATGTTTGCCATATATTTTCTATTAATCGAAGAATATCCCTTAATATCTTTCTTAGATGAGTCGGAAGTCAAATTATTTTAATGCAGTTTTGTTCCAAAGATCGAGTAAATTCTAAAAATACCTTTATATTTGAAATATGGCAATTTTTGACGAAGATATGGCCATTTATTTCAAGGTTGACCCTATTTAATGTTCGCCATATATTTTCTATTAATCGAAGAATATCCCTTAATATCTTTCTTAGATGAGTCGGAAGTCAAATTATTTTAATGCAGTTTTGTTCCAAAGATCGAGTAAATTCTAAAAATACCTTTATATTTGAAATATGGCAATTTTTGACGAAGATATGGCCATTTATTTCAAGGTTGACCCTATTTAATGTTTGCCATATATTTTCTATTAATCGAAGAATATCCCTTAATATCTTTCTTAGATGAGTCGGAAGTCAAATTATTTTAATGCAGTTTTGTTCCAAGGATCGTGTCAATTCTAAAAATACCTTTATATTTGAAATATGGCAATTTTTGACGAAGATATGGCCATTTATTTCAAGGTTGACCCTATTCAATGTTTGCCATATATTTTCTATTAATCGAAGAATATCCCTTAATATCTTTCTTAGATGAGTCGGAAGTCAAATTATTTTAATGCAGTTTTGTTCCAAAGATCGAGTAAATTCTAAAAATACCTTTATATTTGAAATATGGCAATTTTTGACGAAGATATGGCCATTTATTTCAAGGTTGACCCTATTTAATGTTCGCCATATATTTTCTATTAATCGAAGAATATCCCTTAATATCTTTCTTAGATGAGTCGGAAGTCAAATTATTTTAATGCAGTTTTGTTCCAAAGATCGAGTAAATTCTAAAAATACCTTTATATTTGAAATATGGCAATTTTTGACGAAGATATGGCCATTTATTTCAAGGTTGACCCTATTTAATGTTCGCCATATATTTTCTATTAATCGAAGAATATCCCTTAATATCTTTCTTAGATGAGTCGGAAGTCAAATTATTTTAATGCAGTTTTGTTCCAAAGATCGAGTAAATTCTAAAAATACCTTTATATTTGAAATATGGCAATTTTTGACGAAGATATGGCCATTTATTTCAAGGTTGACCCTATTTAATGTTCGCCATATATTTTCTATTAATCGAAGAATATCCCTTAATATCTTTCTTAGATGAGTCGGAAGTCAAATTATTTTAATGCAGTTTTGTTCCAAGGATCGAGTAAATTCTAAAAATACCTTTATATTTGAAATATGGCAATTTTTGACGAAGATATGGCCATTTATTTCAAGGTTGACCTATTTAATGTTTGCCATATATTTTCTATTAATCGAAGAATATCCCTTAATATCTTTCTTAGATGAGTCGGAAGTCAAATTATTTTAATGCAGTTTTGTTCCAAAGATCGAGTAAATTCTAAAAATACCTTTATATTTGAAATATGGCAATTTTTGACGAAGATATGGCCATTTATTTCAAGGTTGACCCTATTTAATGTTCGCCATATATTTTCTATTAATCGAAGAATATCCCTTAATATCTTTCTTAGATGAGTCGGAAGTCAAATTATTTTAATGCAGTTTTGTTCCAAAGATCGAGTAAATTCTAAAAATACCTTTATATTTGAAATATGGCAATTTTTGACGAAGATATGGCCATTTATTTCAAGGTTGACCCTATTTAATGTTTGCCATATATTTTCTATTAATCGAAGAATATCCCTTAATATCTTTCTTAGATGAGTCGGAAGTCAAATTATTTTAACGCAGTTTTGTTCCAAAGATCGAGTAAATTCTAAAAATACCTTTATATTTGAAATATGGCAATTTTTGACGAAGATATGGCCATTTATTTCAAGGTTGACCCTATTCAATGTTTGCCATATATTTTCTATTAATCGAAGAATATCCCTTAATATCTTTCTTAGATGAGTCGGAAGTCAAATTATTTTAATGCAGTTTTGTTCCAAGGATCGAGTAAATTCTAAAAATACCTTTATATTTGAAACATAGCAATTTTTTACGAAGATATGGCCATTTATTTCAAGGTTGACCCTATTTAATGTTCGCCATATATTTTCTATTAATCGAAGAATATCCCTTAATATCTTTCTTAGATGAGTCGGAAGTCAAATTATTTTAATGCAGTTTTGTTCCAAAGATCGAGTAAATTCTAAAAATACCTTTATATTTGAAATATGGCAATTTTTGACGAAGATATGGCCATTTATTTCAAGGTTGACCTATTCAATTTTTGCCATATATTTTCTATTAATCGAAGAATATCCCTTAATATCTTTCTTAGATGAGTCGGAAGTCAAATTATTTTAATGCAGTTTTGTTCCAAAGATCGAGTAAATTCTAAAAATACCTTTATATTTGAAATATGGCAATTTTTGACGAAGATATGGCCATTTATTTCAAGGTTGACCTATTCAATGTTTGCCATATATTTTCTATTAATCGAAGAATATCCCTTAATATCTTTCTTAGATGAGTCGGAAGTCAAATTATTTTAATGCAGTTTTGTTCCAAAGATCGTGTCAATTCTAAAAATACCTTTATATTTGAAATATGGCAATTTTTGACGAAGATATGGCCATTTATTTCAAGGTTGACCTATTCAATGTTTGCCATAAATTTTCTATTAATCGAAGAATATCCCTTAATATCTTTCTTAGATGAGTCGGAAGTCAAATTATTTTAATGCAGTTTTGTTCCAAGGATCAAGTAAATTCTAAAAATACCTTTATATTTGAAATATGGCAATTTTTGACGAAGATATGGCCATTTATTTCAAGGTTGACCTATTCAATGTTTGCCATATATTTTCTATTAATCGAAGAATATCCCTTAATATCTTTCTTAGATGAGTCGGAAGTCAAATTATTTTAATGCAGTTTTGTTCCAAGGATCGAGTAAATTCTAAAAATACCTTTATATTTGAAATATGGCAATTTTTGACGAAGATATGGCCGTTTATTTCAGGGTAGACCCTATTTAATGTTCGCCATATATTTTCTATTAATCGAAGAATATCCCTTAATATCTTTCTTAGATGAGTCGGAAGTCAAATTATTTTAATGCAGTTTTGTTCCAAGGATCCTGTCAATTCTAAAAATACCTTTATATTTGAAATATGTCAATTTTTGACGAAGATATGGCCATTTATTTCAAGGTTGACCCTATTTAATGTTCGCCATATATTTTCTATTAATCGAAGAATATCCCTTAATATCTTTCTTAGATGAGTCGGAAGTCAAATTATTTTAATGCAGTTTTGTTCCAAAGATCGAGTAAATTCTAAAAATACCTTTATATTTGAAATATGGCAATTTTTGACGAAGATATGGCCATTTATTTCAAGGTTGACCTATTCAATGTTTGCCATATATTTTCTATTAATCGAAGAATATCCCTTAATATCTTTCTTAGATGAGTCGGAAGTCAAATTATTTTAATGCAGTTTTGTTCCAAAGATCGAGTAAATTCTAAAAATACCTTTATATTTGAAATATGGCAATTTTTGACGAAGATATGGCCATTTATTTCAAGGTTGACCCTATTTAATGTTTGCCATATATTTTCTATTAATCGAAGAATATCCCTTAATATCTTTCTTAGATGAGTCGGAAGTCAAATTATTTTAATGCAGTTTTGTTCCAAAGATCGAGTAAATTCTAAAAATACCTTTATATTTGAAATATGGCAATTTTTGACGAAGATATGGCCATTTATTTCAAGGTTGACCTATTCAATGTTTGCCATATATTTTCTATTAATCGAAGAATATCCCTTAATATCTTTCTTAGATGAGTCGGAAGTCAAATTATTTTAATGCAGTTTTGTTCCAAAGATCGAGTAAATTCTAAAAATACCTTTATATTTGAAATATGGCAATTTTTGACGAAGATATGGCCATTTATTTCAAGGTTGACCTATTCAATGTTTGCCATATATTTTCTATTAATCGAAGAATATCCCTTAATATCTTTCTTAGATGAGTCGGAAGTCAAATTATTTTAATGCAGTTTTGTTCCAAAGATCGAGTCAATTCTAAAAATACCTTTATATTTGAAATATGGCAATTTTTGACGAAGATATGGCCATTTATTTCAAGGTTGACCTATTCAATGTTTGCCATATATTTTCTATTAATCGAAGAATATCCCTTAATATCTTTCTTAGATGAGTCGGAAGTCAAATTATTTTAATGCAGTTTTGTTCCAAAGATCGAGTAAATTCTAAAAATACCTTTATATTTGAAATATGGCAATTTTTGACGAAGATATGGCCGTTTATTTCAGGGTAGACCCTATTTAATGTTCGCCATATATTTTCTATTAATCGAAGAATATCCCTTAATATCTTTCTTAGATGAGTCGGAAGTCAAATTATTTTAATGCAGTTTTGTTCCAAGGATCCTGTCAATTCTAAAAATACCTTTATATTTGAAATATGTCAATTTTTGACGAAGATATGGCCATTTATTTCAAGGTTGACCCTATTTAATGTTCGCCATATATTTTCTATTAATCGAAGAATATCCCTTAATATCTTTCTTAGATGAGTCGGAAGTCAAATTATTTTAATGCAGTTTTGTTCCAAAGATCGAGTAAATTCTAAAAATACCTTTATATTTGAAATATGGCAATTTTTGACGAAGATATGGCCATTTATTTCAAGGTTGACCTATTTAATGTTTGCCATATATTTTCTATTAATCGAAGAATATCCCTTAATATCTTTCTTAGATGAGTCGGAAGTCAAATTATTTTAATGCAGTTTTGTTCCAAAGATCGAGTAAATTCTAAAAATACCTTTATATTTGAAATATGGCAATTTTTGACGAAGATATGGCCATTTATTTCAAGGTTGACCCTATTTAATGTTCGCCATATATTTTCTATTAATCGAAGAATATCCCTTAATATCTTTCTTAGATGAGTCGGAAGTCAAATTATTTTAATGCAGTTTTGTTCCAAGGATCGAGTAAATTCTAAAAATACCTTTATATTTGAAATATGGCAATTTTTGACGAAGATATGGCCATTTATTTCAAGGTTGACCTATTCAATGTTTGCCATATATTTTCTATTAATCGAAGAATATCCCTTAATATCTTTCTTAGATGAGTCGGAAGTCAAATTATTTTAATGCAGTTTTGTTCCAAAGATCGAGTAAATTCTAAAAATACCTTTATATTTGAAATATGGCAATTTTTGACGAAGATATGGCCATTTATTTCAAGGTTGACCTATTTAATGTTCGCCATATATTTTCTATTAATCGAAGAATATCCCTTAATATCTTTCTTAGATGAGTCGGAAGTCAAATTATTTTAATGCAGTTTTGTTCCAAAGATCGAGTAAATTCTAAAAATACCTTTATATTTGAAATATGGCAATTTTTGACGAAGATATGGCCATTTATTTCAGGGTAGACCCTATTTAATGTTCGCCATATATTTTCTATTAATCGAAGAATATCCCTTAATATCTTTCTTAGATGAGTCGGAAGTCAAATTATTTTAATGCAGTTTTGTTCCAAAGATCGAGTAAATTCTAAAAATACCTTTATATTTGAAATATGGCAATTTTTGACGAAGATATGGCCATTTATTTCAAGGTTGACCTATTTAATGTTCGCCATATATTTTCTATTAATCGAAGAATATCCCTTAATATCTTTCTTAGATGAGTCGGAAGTCAAATTATTTTAATGCAGTTTTGTTCCAAGGATCGTGTCAATTCTAAAAATACCTTTATATTTGAAATATGTCAATTTTGACGAAGATATGGCCATTTATTTCAAGGTTGACCTATTTAATGTTCGCCATATATTTTCTATTAATCGAAGAATATCCCTTAATATCTTTCTTAGATGAGTCGGAAGTCAAATTATTTTAATGCAGTTTTGTTCCAAAGATCGAGTAAATTCTAAAAATACCTTTATATTTGAAATATGGCAATTTTTGACGAAGATATGGCCATTTATTTCAAGGTTGACCCTATTTAATGTTCGCCATATATTTTCTATTAATCGAAGAATATCCCTTAATATCTTTCTTAGATGAGTCGGAAGTCAAATTATTTTAATGCAGTTTTGTTCCAAGGATTCTCTCAATTCTAAAAATACCTTTATAATTGAAATGGGGCAATTTTTGACGAAGATATGGCCATTTATTTTAATGTAGACCCTTATCAATGTTGCCATATATTTTCTATTAATCGAAGAATATCCCTTAATATCTTTCTTAGATGAGTCGGAAGTCAAATTATTTTAATGCAGTTTTGTTCCAAAGATCGAGTAAATTCTAAAAATACCTTTATATTTGAAATATGGCAATTTTTGACGAAGATATGGCCATTTATTTCAAGGTTGACCTATTCAATGTTTGCCATAAATTTTCTATTAATCGAAGAATATCCCTTAATATCTTTCTTAGATGAGTCGGAAGTCAAATTATTTTAATGCAGTTTTGTTCTAAGGATCGTGTCAATTCTAAAAATTCCTTTATATTTGAAATATGGCAATTTTTGACGAAGATATGGCCATTTATTTCAAGGTTGACCTATTTAATGTTCGCCATATATTTTCTATTAATCGAAGAATATCCCTTAATATCTTTCTTAGATGAGTCGGAAGTCAAATTATTTTAATGCAGTTTTGTTCCAAAGATCGAGTAAATTCTAAAAATACCTTTATATTTGAAATATGGCAATTTTTGACGAAGATATG
Source organism: Drosophila grimshawi (assembly GCF_018153295.1). Classification (NCBI taxonomy): domain Eukaryota; kingdom Metazoa; phylum Arthropoda; class Insecta; order Diptera; family Drosophilidae; genus Drosophila; species Drosophila grimshawi. Next base: position 15,177 of record NW_025063621.1, read on the forward strand.
GCCATTTATTTCAAGGTTGACCTATTCAATGTTTGCCATATATTTTCTATTAATCGAAGAATATCCCTTAATATCTTTCTTAGATGAGTCGGAAGTCAAATTATTTTAATGCAGTTTTGTTCCAAAGATCGAGTAAATTCTAAAAATACCTTTATATTTGAAATATGGCAATTTTTGACGAAGATATGGCCATTTATTTCAAGGTTGACCTATTCAATGTTTGCCATATATTTTCTATTAATCGAAGAATATCCCTTAATATCTTTCTTAGATGAGTCGGAAGTCAAATTATTTTAATGCAGTTTTGTTCCAAGGATCGAGTAAATTCTAAAAATACCTTTATATTTGAAATATGGCAATTTTTGACGAAGATATGGCCATTTATTTCAAGGTTGACCCTATTTAATGTTCGCCATATATTTTCTATTAATCGAAGAATATCCCTTAATATCTTTCTTAGATGAGTCGGAAGTCAAATTATTTTAATGCAGTTTTGTTCCAAAGATCGAGTAAATTCTAAAAATACCTTTATATTTGAAATATGGCAATTTTTGACGAAGATATGGCCATTTATTTCAAGGTTGACCCTATTTAATGTTCGCCATATATTTTCTATTAATCGAAGAATATCCCTTAATATCTTTCTTAGATGAGTCGGAAGTCAAATTATTTTAATGCAGTTTTGTTCCAAAGATCGAGTAAATTCTAAAAATACCTTTATATTTGAAATATGGCAATTTTTGACGAAGATATGGCCATTTATTTCAAGGTTGACCCTATTCAATGTTTGCCATATATTTTCTATTAATCGAAGAATATCCCTTAATATCTTTCTTAGATGAGTCGGAAGTCAAATTATTTTAATGCAGTTTTGTTCCAAAGATCGAGTAAATTCTAAAAATACCTTTATATTTGAAATATGGCAATTTTTGACGAAGATATGGCCATTTATTTCAAGGTTGACCCTATTTAATGTTCGCCATATATTTTCTATTAATCGAAGAATATCCCTTAATATCTTTCTTAGATGAGTCGGAAGTCAAATTATTTTAATGCAGTTTTGTTCCAAAGATCGAGTAAATTCTAAAAATACCTTTATATTTGAAATATGGCAATTTTTGACGAAGATATGGCCATTTATTTCAAGGTTGACCTATTCAATGTTTGCCATATATTTTCTATTAATCGAAGAATATCCCTTAATATCTTTCTTAGATGAGTCGGAAGTCAAATTATTTTAATGCAGTTTTGTTCCAAAGATCGAGTAAATTCTAAAAATACCTTTATATTTGAAATATGGCAATTTTTGACGAAGATATGGCCATTTATTTCAAGGTTGACCCTATTCAATGTTTGCCATATATTTTCTATTAATCGAAGAATATCCCTTAATATCTTTCTTAGATGAGTCGGAAGTCAAATTATTTTAATGCAGTTTTGTTCCAAAGATCGAGTAAATTCTAAAAATACCTTTATATTTGAAATATGGCAATTTTTGACGAAGATATGGCCATTTATTTCAAGGTTGACCCTATTCAATGTTTGCCATATATTTTCTATTAATCGAAGAATATCCCTTAATATCTTTCTTAGATGAGTCGGAAGTCAAATTATTTTAATGCAGTTTTGTTCCAAAGATCGAGTAAATTCTAAAAATACCTTTATATTTGAAATATGGCAATTTTTGACGAAGATATGGCCATTTATTTCAAGGTTGACCTATTCAATGTTTGCCATATATTTTCTATTAATCGAAGAATATCCCTTAATATCTTTCTTAGATGAGTCGGAAGTCAAATTATTTTAATGCAGTTTTGTTCCAAGGATCGAGTAAATTCTAAAAATACCTTTATATTTGAAATATGGCAATTTTTGACGAAGATATGGCCATTTATTTCAAGGTTGACCCTATTCAATGTTTGCCATATATTTTCTATTAATCGAAGAATATCCCTTAATATCTTTCTTAGATGAGTCGGAAGTCAAATTATTTTAATGCAGTTTTGTTCCAAAGATCGAGTAAATTCTAAAAATACCTTTATATTTGAAATATGGCAATTTTTGACGAAGATATGGCCATTTATTTCAGGGTAGACCCTATTTAATGTTCGCCATATATTTTCTATTAATCGAAGAATATCCCTTAATATCTTTCTTAGATGAGTCGGAAGTCAAATTATTTTAATGCAGTTTTGTTCCAAGGATCCTGTCAATTCTAAAAATACCTTTATATTTGAAATATGTCAATTTTTGACGAAGATATGGCCATTTATTTCAAGGTTGACCCTATTTAATGTTCGCCATATATTTTCTATTAATCGAAGAATATCCCTTAATATCTTTCTTAGATGAGTCGGAAGTCAAATTATTTTAATGCAGTTTTGTTCCAAAGATCGAGTAAATTCTAAAAATACCTTTATATTTGAAATATGGCAATTTTTGACGAAGATATGGCCATTTATTTCAAGGTTGACCTATTCAATGTTTGCCATATATTTTCTATTAATCGAAGAATATCCCTTAATATCTTTCTTAGATGAGTCGGAAGTCAAATTATTTTAATGCAGTTTTGTTCCAAAGATCGAGTAAATTCTAAAAATACCTTTATATTTGAAATATGGCAATTTTTGACGAAGATATGGCCATTTATTTCAAGGTTGACCCTATTCAATGTTTGCCATATATTTTCTATTAATCGAAGAATATCCCTTAATATCTTTCTTAGATGAGTCGGAAGTCAAATTATTTTAATGCAGTTTTGTTCCAAAGATCGAGTAAATTCTAAAAATACCTTTATATTTGAAATATGGCAATTTTTGACGAAGATATGGCCATTTATTTCAAGGTTGACCCTATTTAATGTTCGCCATATATTTTCTATTAATCGAAGAATATCCCTTAATATCTTTCTTAGATGAGTCGGAAGTCAAATTATTTTAATGCAGTTTTGTTCCAAAGATCGTGTCAATTCTAAAAATACCTTTATATTTGAAATATGGCAATTTTTGACGAAGATATGGCCATTTATTTCAAGGTTGACCTATTTAATGTTTGCCATATATTTTCTATTAATCGAAGAATATCCCTTAATATCTTTCTTAGATGAGTCGGAAGTCAAATTATTTTAATGCAGTTTTGTTCCAAAGATCGAGTAAATTCTAAAAATACCTTTATATTTGAAATATGGCAATTTTTGACGAAGATATGGCCATTTATTTCAAGGTTGACCTATTCAATGTTTGCCATATATTTTCTATTAATCGAAGAATATCCCTTAATATCTTTCTTAGATGAGTCGGAAGTCAAATTATTTTAATGCAGTTTTGTTCCAAAGATCGAGTAAATTCTAAAAATACCTTTATATTTGAAATATGGCAATTTTTGACGAAGATATGGCCATTTATTTCAAGGTTGACCCTATTCAATGTTTGCCATATATTTTCTATTAATCGAAGAATATCCCTTAATATCTTTCTTAGATGAGTCGGAAGTCAAATTATTTTAATGCAGTTTTGTTCCAAAGATCGAGTAAATTCTAAAAATACCTTTATATTTGAAATATGGCAATTTTTGACGAAGATATGGCCATTTATTTCAAGGTTGACCTATTCAATGTTTGCCATATATTTTCTATTAATCGAAGAATATCCCTTAATATCTTTCTTAGATGAGTCGGAAGTCAAATTATTTTAATGCAGTTTTGTTCCAAAGATCGAGTAAATTCTAAAAATACCTTTATATTTGAAATATGGCAATTTTTGACGAAGATATGGCCATTTATTTCAAGGTTGACCTATTCAATGTTTGCCATATATTTTCTATTAATCGAAGAATATCCCTTAATATCTTTCTTAGATGAGTCGGAAGTCAAATTATTTTAATGCAGTTTTGTTCCAAGGATCGAGTAAATTCTAAAAATACCTTTATATTTGAAATATGGCAATTTTTGACGAAGATATGGCCATTTATTTCAAGGTTGACCCTATTTAATGTTCGCCATATATTTTCTATTAATCGAAGAATATCCCTTAATATCTTTCTTAGATGAGTCGGAAGTCAAATTATTTTAATGCAGTTTTGTTCCAAAGATCGAGTAAATTCTAAAAATACCTTTATATTTGAAATATGGCAATTTTTGACGAAGATATGGCCATTTATTTCAAGGTTGACCCTATTTAATGTTTGCCATATATTTTCTATTAATCGAAGAATATCCCTTAATATCTTTCTTAGATGAGTCGGAAGTCAAATTATTTTAATGCAGTTTTGTTCCAAAGATCGAGTAAATTCTAAAAATACCTTTATATTTGAAATATGTCAATTTTTGACGAAGATATGGCCATTTATTTCAAGGTTGACCCTATTTAATGTTCGCCATATATTTTCTATTAATCGAAGAATATCCCTTAATATCTTTCTTAGATGAGTCGGAAGTCAAATTATTTTAATGCAGTTTTGTTCCAAAGATCGAGTAAATTCTAAAAATACCTTTATATTTGAAATATGGCAATTTTTGACGAAGATATGGCCATTTATTTCAAGGTTGACCTATTCAATGTTTGCCATATATTTTCTATTAATCGAAGAATATCCCTTAATATCTTTCTTAGATGAGTCGGAAGTCAAATTATTTTAATGCAGTTTTGTTCCAAAGATCGAGTAAATTCTAAAAATACCTTTATATTTGAAATATGGCAATTTTTGACGAAGATATGGCCATTTATTTCAAGGTTGACCCTATTCAATGTTTGCCATATATTTTCTATTAATCGAAGAATATCCCTTAATATCTTTCTTAGATGAGTCGGAAGTCAAATTATTTTAATGCAGTTTTGTTCCAAAGATCGAGTAAATTCTAAAAATACCTTTATATTTGAAATATGGCAATTTTTGACGAAGATATGGCCATTTATTTCAAGGTTGACCCTATTCAATGTTTGCCATATATTTTCTATTAATCGAAGAATATCCCTTAATATCTTTCTTAGATGAGTCGGAAGTCAAATTATTTTAATGCAGTTTTGTTCCAAAGATCGAGTAAATTCTAAAAATACCTTTATATTTGAAATATGGCAATTTTTGACGAAGATATGGCCATTTATTTCAAGGTTGACCCTATTTAATGTTTGCCATATATTTTCTATTAATCGAAGAATATCCCTTAATATCTTTCTTAGATGAGTCGGAAGTCAAATTATTTTAATGCAGTTTTGTTCCAAGGATCGTGTCAATTCTAAAAATACCTTTATATTTGAAATATGTCAATTTTTGACGAAGATATGGCCATTTATTTCAAGGTTGACCCTATTTAATGTTCGCCATATATTTTCTATTAATCGAAGAATATCCCTTAATATCTTTCTTAGATGAGTCGGAAGTCAAATTATTTTAATGCAGTTTTGTTCCAAAGATCGAGTAAATTCTAAAAATACCTTTATATTTGAAATATGGCAATTTTTGACGAAGATATGGCCATTTATTTCAAGGTTGACCCTATTCAATGTTTGCCATATATTTTCTATTAATCGAAGAATATCCCTTAATATCTTTCTTAGATGAGTCGGAAGTCAAATTATTTTAATGCAGTTTTGTTCCAAAGATCGAGTAAATTCTAAAAATACCTTTATATTTGAAATATGGCAATTTTTGACGAAGATATGGCCATTTATTTCAAGGTTGACCTATTTAATGTTTGCCATATATTTTCTATTAATCGAAGAATATCCCTTAATATCTTTCTTAGATGAGTCGGAAGTCAAATTATTTTAATGCAGTTTTGTTCCAAGGATCGTGTCAATTCTAAAAATACCTTTATATTTGAAATATGTCAATTTTTGACGAAGATATGGCCATTTATTTCAAGGTTGACCCTATTTAATGTTCGCCATATATTTTCTATTAATCGAAGAATATCCCTTAATATCTTTCTTAGATGAGTCGGAAGTCAAATTATTTTAATGCAGTTTTGTTCCAAAGATCGAGTAAATTCTAAAAATACCTTTATATTTGAAATATGGCAATTTTTGACGAAGATATGGCCATTTATTTCAAGGTTGACCTATTCAATGTTTGCCATATATTTTCTATTAATCGAAGAATATCCCTTAATATCTTTCTTAGATGAGTCGGAAGTCAAATTATTTTAATGCAGTTTTGTTCCAAAGATCGAGTAAATTCTAAAAATACCTTTATATTTGAAATATGGCAATTTTTGACGAAGATATGGCCATTTATTTCAAGGTTGACCCTATTCAATGTTTGCCATATATTTTCTATTAATCGAAGAATATCCCTTAATATCTTTCTTAGATGAGTCGGAAGTCAAATTATTTTAATGCAGTTTTGTTCCAAAGATCGAGTAAATTCTAAAAATACCTTTATATTTGAAATATGGCAATTTTTGACGAAGATATGGCCATTTATTTCAAGGTTGACCTATTCAATGTTTGCCATATATTTTCTATTAATCGAAGAATATCCCTTAATATCTTTCTTAGATGAGTCGGAAGTCAAATTATTTTAATGCAGTTTTGTTCCAAAGATCGAGTAAATTCTAAAAATACCTTTATATTTGAAATATGGCAATTTTTGACGAAGATATGGCCATTTATTTCAAGGTTGACCTATTCAATGTTTGCCATATATTTTCTATTAATCGAAGAATATCCCTTAATATCTTTCTTAGATGAGTCGGAAGTCAAATTATTTTAATGCAGTTTTGTTCCAAAGATCGAGTAAATTCTAAAAATACCTTTATATTTGAAATATGGCAATTTTTGACGAAGATATGGCCATTTATTTCAAGGTTGACCTATTCAATGTTTGCCATATATTTTCTATTAATCGAAGAATATCCCTTAATATCTTTCTTAGATGAGTCGGAAGTCAAATTATTTTAATGCAGTTTTGTTCCAAAGATCGTGTCAATTCTAAAAATACCTTTATATTTGAAATATGGCAATTTTTGACGAAGATATGGCCATTTATTTCAAGGTTGACCTATACAATGTTTGCCATATATTTTCTATTAATCGAAGAATATCCCTTAATATCTTTCTTAGATGAGTCGGAAGTCAAATTATTATAATGCAGTTTTGTTCCAAGGATCGGGTCAATTCTAAAAATACCTTTATATTTGAAATATGGACCATTTTCGACGAAGATATGGCCATTTATTTCAGGGTAGACCCTATTTAATGTTCGCCATATATTTTCTATTAATCGAAGAATATCCCTTAATATCTTTCTTAGATGAGTCGGAAGTCAAATTATTTTAATGCAGTTTTGTTCCAAGGATCCTGTCAATTCTAAAAATACCTTTATATTTGAAATATGTCAATTTTTGACGAAGATATGGCCATTTATTTCAAGGTTGACCTATTTAATGTTCGCCATATATTTTCTATTAATCGAAGAATATCCCTTAATATCTTTCTTAGATGAGTCGGAAGTCAAATTATTTTAATGCAGTTTTGTTCCAAAGATCGAGTAAATTCTAAAAATACCTTTATATTTGAAATATGGCAATTTTTGACGAAGATATGGCCATTTATTTCAAGGTTGACCTATTCAATATTTGCCATATGTTTTCTATTAATCGAAGAATATCCCTTAATATCTTTCTTAGATGAGTCGGAAGTCAAATTATTTTAACGCAGTTTTGTTCCAAAGATCAAGTAAATTCTAAAAATACCTTTATATTTGAAACATAGCAATTTTTTACGAAGATATGGCCATTTATTTCAAGGTTGACCTATTCAATGTTTGCCATATATTTTCTATTAATCGAAGAATATCCCTTAATATCTTTCTTAGATGAGTCGGAAGTCAAATTATTTTAATGCAGTTTTGTTCCAAAGATCGAGTAAATTCTAAAAATACCTTTATATTTGAAATATGGCAATTTTTGACGAAGATATGGCCATTTATTTCAAGGTTGACCTATTCAATATTTGCCATATATTTTCTATTAATCGAAGAATATCCCTTAATATCTTTCTTAGATGAGTCGGAAGTCAAATTATTTTAATGCAGTTTTGTTCCAAAGATCAAGTAAATTCTAAAAATACCTTTATATTTGAAATATGGCAATTTTTGACGAAGATATGGCCATTTATTTCAAGGTTGACCCTATTTAATGTTTGCCATATATTTTCTATTAATCGAAGAATATCCCTTAATATCTTTCTTAGATGAGTCGGAAGTCAAATTATTTTAATGCAGTTTTGTTCCAAAGATCGAGTAAATTCTAAAAATACCTTTATATTTGAAATATGGCAATTTTTGACGAAGATATGGCCATTTATTTCAAGGTTGACCCTATTCAATGTTTGCCATATATTTTCTATTAATCGAAGAATATCCCTTAATATCTTTCTTAGATGAGTCGGAAGTCAAATTATTTTAATGCAGTTTTGTTCCAAAGATCGAGTAAATTCTAAAAATACCTTTATATTTGAAATATGGCAATTTTTGACGAAGATATGGCCATTTATTTCAAGGTTGACCTATTTAATGTTTGCCATATATTTTCTATTAATCGAAGAATATCCCTTAATATCTTTCTTAGATGAGTCGGAAGTCAAATTATTTTAATGCAGTTTTGTTCCAAAGATCGAGTAAATTCTAAAAATACCTTTATATTTGAAATATGGCAATTTTTGACGAAGATATGGCCATTTATTTCAAGGTTGACCCTATTTAATGTTTGCCATATATTTTCTATTAATCGAAGAATATCCCTTAATATCTTTCTTAGATGAGTCGGAAGTCAAATTATTTTAATGCAGTTTTGTTCCAAGGATCGAGTAAATTCTAAAAATACCTTTATATTTGAAATATGGCAATTTTTGACGAAGATATGGCCATTTATTTCAAGGTTGACCTATTTAATGTTTGCCATATATTTTCTATTAATCGAAGAATATCCCTTAATATCTTTCTTAGATGAGTCGGAAGTCAAATTATTTTAATGCAGTTTTGTTCCAAAGATCGAGTAAATTCTAAAAATACCTTTATATTTGAAATATGGCAATTTTTGACGAAGATATGGCCATTTATTTCAAGGTTGACCCTATTCAATGTTTGCCATATATTTTCTATTAATCGAAGAATATCCCTTAATATCTTTCTTAGATGAGTCGGAAGTCAAATTATTTTAATGCAGTTTTGTTCCAAAGATCGAGTAAATTCTAAAAATACCTTTATATTTGAAATATGGCAATTTTTGACGAAGATATGGCCATTTATTTCAAGGTTGACCTATTCAATGTTTGCCATATATTTTCTATTAATCGAAGAATATCCCTTAATATCTTTCTTAGATGAGTCGGAAGTCAAATTATTTTAATGCAGTTTTGTTCCAAGGATCGAGTAAATTCTAAAAATACCTTTATATTTGAAATATGGCAATTTTTGACGAAGATATGGCCGTTTATTTCAAGGTTGACCCTATTTAATGTTTGCCATATATTTTCTATTAATCGAAGAATATCCCTTAATATCTTTCTTAGATGAGTCGGAAGTCAAATTATTTTAATGCAGTTTTGTTCCAAAGATCGAGTAAATTCTAAAAATACCTTTATATTTGAAATATGTCAATTTTTGACGAAGATATGGCCATTTATTTCAAGGTTGACCTATTCAATGTTTGCATTATATTTTCTATTAATCGAAGAATATCCCTTAATATCTTTCTTAGATGAGTCGGAAGTCAAATTATTTTAATGCAGTTTTGTTCCAAAGATCAAGTAAATTCTAAAAATACCTTTATATTTGAAATATGGCAATTTTTGACGAAGATATGGCCATTTATTTCAAGGTTGACCCTATTCAATGTTTGCCATATATTTTCTATTAATCGAAGAATATCCCTTAATATCTTTCTTAGATGAGTCGGAAGTCAAATTATTTTAATGCAGTTTTGTTCCAAGGATCAAGTTAATTCTAAAAATACCTTTATATTTGAAATATGGCAATTTTTGACGAAGATATGGCCATTTATTTCAAGGTTGACCCTATTTAATGTTCGCCATATATTTTCTATTAATCGAAGAATATCCCTTAATATCTTTCTTAGATGAGTCGGAAGTCAAATTATTTTAATGCAGTTTTGTTCCAAAGATCGAGTAAATTCTAAAAATACCTTTATATTTGAAATATGGCAATTTTTGACGAAGATATGGCCATTTATTTCAAGGTTGACCTATTCAATGTTTGCCATATATTTTCTATTAATCGAAGAATATCCCTTAATATCTTTCTTAGATGAGTCGGAAGTCAAATTATTTTAATGCAGTTTTGTTCCAAAGATCGAGTAAATTCTAAAAATACCTTTATATTTGAAATATGGCAATTTTTGACGAAGATATGGCCATTTATTTCAAGGTTGACCTATTCAATGTTTGCCATATATTTTCTATTAATCGAAGAATATCCCTTAATATCTTTCTTAGATGAGTCGGAAGTCAAATTATTTTAATGCAGTTTTGTTCCAAGGATCGTGTCAATTCTAAAAATACCTTTATATTTGAAATATGTCAATTTTTGACGAAGATATGGCCATTTATTTCAAGGTTGACCTATTTAATGTTCGCCATATATTTTCTATTAATCGAAGAATATCCCTTAATATCTTTCTTAGATGAGTCGGAAGTCAAATTATTTTAATGCAGTTTTGTTCCAAAGATCGAGTAAATTCTAAAAATACCTTTATATTTGAAATATGGCAATTTTTGACGAAGATATGGCCATTTATTTCAAGGTTGACCTATTCAATGTTTGCCATATATTTTCTATTAATCGAAGAATATCCCTTAATATCTTTCTTAGATGAGTCGGAAGTCAAATTATTTTAATGCAGTTTTGTTCCAAAGATCGAGTAAATTCTAAAAATACCTTTATATTTGAAATATGGCAATTTTTGACGAAGATATGGCCATTTATTTCAAGGTTGACCCTATTTAATGTTTGCCATATATTTTCTATTAATCGAAGAATATCCCTTAATATCTTTCTTAGATGAGTCGGATGTCAAATTATTTTAATGCAGTTTTGTTCCAAGGATCCTGTCAATTCTAAAAATACCTTTATATTTGAAATATGTCAATTTTTGACGAAGATATGGCCATTTATTTCAAGGTTGACCTATTTAATGTTCGCCATATATTTTCTATTAATCGAAGAATATCTCTTAATATCTTTCTTAGATGAGTCGGAAGTCAAATTATTTTAATGCAGTTTTGTTCCAAAGATTGAGTAAATTCTAAAAATACCTTTATATTTGAAATATGGGCATTTTTTGACGAAGATATGGCCATTTATTTCAAGGTTGACCTATTCAATGTTTGCCATATATTTTCTATTAATCGAAGAATATCCCTTAATATCTTTCTTAGATGAGTCGGAAGTCAAATTATTTTAATGCAGTTTTGTTCCAAAGATCGAGTAAATTCTAAAAATACCTTTATATTTGAAATATGGCAATTTTTGACGAAGATATGGCCATTTATTTCAAGGTTGACCCTATTCAATGTTTGCCATATATTTTCTATTAATCGAAGAATATCCCTTAATATCTTTCTTAGATGAGTCGGAAGTCAAATTATTTTAATGCAGTTTTGTTCCAAAGATCGAGTAAATTCTAAAAATACCTTTATATTTGAAATATGGCAATTTTTGACGAAGATATGGCCATTTATTTCAAGGTTGACCTATTCAATGTTTGCCATATATTTTCTATTAATCGAAGAATATCCCTTAATATCTTTCTTAGATGAGTCGGAAGTCAAATTATTTTAATGCAGTTTTGTTCCAAGGATCGAGTAAATTCTAAAAATACCTTTATATTTGAAATATGTCAATTTTTGACGAAGATATGGCCATTTATTTCAAGGTTGACCTATTTAATGTTCGCCATATATTTTCTATTAATCGAAGAATATCCCTTAATATCTTTCTTAGATGAGTCGGAAGTCAAATTATTTTAATGCAGTTTTGTTCCAAGGATCGAGTAAATTCTAAAAATACCTTTATATTTGAAATATGGCAATTTTTGACGAAGATATGGCCATTTATTTCAAGGTTGACCTATTCAATGTTTGCCATATATTTTCTATTAATCGAAGAATATCCCTTAATATCTTTCTTAGATGAGTCGGAAGTCAAATTATTTTAATGCAGTTTTGTTCCAAAGATCGAGTAAATTCTAAAAATACCTTTATATTTGAAATATGGCAATTTTTGACGAAGATATGGCCATTTATTTCAAGGTTGACCCTATTTAATGTTCGCCATATATTTTCTATTAATCGAAGAATATCCCTTAATATCTTTCTTAGATGAGTCGGAAGTCAAATTATTTTAATGCAGTTTTGTTCCAAGGATCCTGTCAATTCTAAAAATACCTTTATATTTGAAATATGTCAATTTTTGACGAAGATATGGCCATTTATTTCAAGGTTGACCTATTTAATGTTCGCCATATATTTTCTATTAATCGAAGAATATCCCTTAATATCTTTCTTAGATGAGTCGGAAGTCAAATTATTTTAATGCAGTTTTGTTCCAAAGATCGAGTAAATTCTAAAAATACCTTTATATTTGAAATATGGCAATTTTTGACGAAGATATGGCCATTTATTTCAAGGTTGACCTATTTAATGTTTGCCATAAATTTTCTATTAATCGAAGAATATCCCTTAATATCTTTCTTAGATGAGTCGGAAGTCAAATTATTTTAATGCAGTTTTGTTCCAAAGATCGAGTAAATTCTAAAAATACCTTTATATTTGAAATATGGCAATTTTTGACGAAGATATGGCCATTTATTTCAAGGTTGACCCTATTTAATGTTTGCCATATATTTTCTATTAATCGAAGAATATCCCTTAATATCTTTCTTAGATGAGTCGGAAGTCAAATTATTTTAATGCAGTTTTGTTCCAAAGATCGAGTAAATTCTAAAAATACCTTTATATTTGAAATATGGCAATTTTTGACGAAGATATGGCCATTTATTTCAAGGTTGACCTATTTAATGTTTGCCATATATTTTCTATTAATCGAAGAATATCCCTTAATATCTTTCTTAGATGAGTCGGAAGTCAAATTATTTTAATGCAGTTTTGTTCCAAGGATCGAGTAAATTCTAAAAATACCTTTATATTTGAAATATGGCAATTTTTGACGAAGATATGGCCATTTATTTCAAGGTTGACCTATTTAATGTTCGCCATATATTTTCTATTAATCGAAGAATATCCCTTAATATCTTTCTTAGATGAGTCGGAAGTCAAATTATTTTAATGCAGTTTTGTTCCAAAGATCAAGTAAATTCTCAAAATACCTTTATATTTGAAATATGGCAATTTTTGACGAAGATATGGCCATTTATTTCAAGGTTGACCTATTCAATATTTGCCATATATTTTCTATTAATCGAAGAATATCCCTTAATATCTTTCTTAGATGAGTCGGAAGTCAAATTATTTTAATGCAGTTTTGTTCCAAAGATCGAGTAAATTCTAAAAATACCTTTATATTTGAAATATGGCAATTTTTGACGAAGATATGGCCATTTATTTCACGGTTGACCTATTCAATGTTTGCCATATATTTTCTATTAATCGAAGAATATCCCTTAATATCTTTCTTAGATGAGTCGGAAGTCAAATTATTTTAATGCAGTTTTGTTCCAAGGATCGTGTCAATTCCAAAAATACCTTTATATTTGAAATATGTCAATTTTTGACGAAGATATGGCCATTTATTTCAGGGTAGACCCTATTTAATGTTCGCCATATATTTTCTATTAATCGAAGAATATCCCTTAATATCTTTCTTAGATGAGTCGGAAGTCAAATTATTTTAATGCAGTTTTGTTCCAAAGATCGAGTAAATTCTAAAAATACCTTTATATTTGAAATATGGCAATTTTTGACGAAGATATGGCCATTTATTTCAAGGTTGACCTATTCAATGTTTGCCATATATTTTCTATTAATCGAAGAATATCCCTTAATATCTTTCTTAGATGAGTCGGAAGTCAAATTATTTTAATGCAGTTTTGTTCCAAAGATCGAGTAAATTCTAAAAATACCTTTATATTTGAAATATGGCAATTTTTGACGAAGATATGGCCATTTATTTCAAGGTTGACCCTATTCAATGTTTGCCATATATTTTCTATTAATCGAAGAATATCCCTTAATATCTTTCTTAGATGAGTCGGAAGTCAAATTATTTTAATGCAGTTTTGTTCCAAAGATCGAGTAAATTCTAAAAATACCTTTATATTTGAAATATGGCAATTTTTGACGAAGATATGGCCATTTATTTCAAGGTTGACCCTATTCAATGTTTGCCATATATTTTCTATTAATCGAAGAATATCCCTTAATATCTTTCTTAGATGAGTCGGAAGTCAAATTATTTTAATGCAGTTTTGTTCCAAGGATCGAGTAAATTCTAAAAATACCTTTATATTTGAAATATGGCAATTTTTGACGAAGATATGGCCATTTATTTCAAGGTTGACCCTATTCAATGTTTGCCATATATTTTCTATTAATCGAAGAATATCCCTTAATATCTTTCTTAGATGAGTCGGAAGTCAAATTATTTTAATGCAGTTTTGTTCCAAAGATCGAGTAAATTCTAAAAATACCTTTATATTTGAAATATGGCAATTTTTGACGAAGATATGGCCATTTATTTCAAGGTTGACCTATTCAATGTTTGCCATATATTTTCTATTAATCGAAGAATATCCCTTAATATCTTTCTTAGATGAGTCGGAAGTCAAATTATTTTAATGCAGTTTTGTTCCAAAGATCGAGTAAATTCTAAAAATACCTTTATATTTGAAATATGGCAATTTTTGACGAAGATATGGCCATTTATTTCAAGGTTGACCCTATTTAATGTTTGCCATATATTTTCTATTAATCGAAGAATATCCCTTAATATCTTTCTTAGATGAGTCGGAAGTCAAATTATTTTAATGCAGTTTTGTTCCAAAGATCGAGTAAATTCTAAAAATACCTTTATATTTGAAATATGGCAATTTTTGACGAAGATATGGCCATTTATTTCAAGGTTGACCCTATTCAATGTTTGCCATATATTTTCTATTAATCGAAGAATATCCCTTAATATCTTTCTTAGATGAGTCGGAAGTCAAATTATTTTAATGCAGTTTTGTTCCAAAGATCGAGTAAATTCTAAAAATACCTTTATATTTGAAATATGGCAATTTTTGACGAAGATATGGCCATTTATTTCAAGGTTGACCCTATTTAATGTTTGCCATATATTTTCTATTAATCGAAGAATATCCCTTAATATCTTTCTTAGATGAGTCGGAAGTCAAATTATTTTAATGCAGTTTTGTTCCAAGGATCGAGTAAATTCTAAAAATACCTTTATATTTGAAATATGGCAATTTTTGACGAAGATATGGCCATTTATTTCAAGGTTGACCCTATTTAATGTTCGCCATATATTTTCTATTAATCGAAGAATATCCCTTAATATCTTTCTTAGATGAGTCGGAAGTCAAATTATTTTAATGCAGTTTTGTTCCAAAGATCGAGTAAATTCTAAAAATACCTTTATATTTGAAATATGGCAATTTTTGACGAAGATATGGCCATTTATTTCAAGGTTGACCCTATTTAATGTTTGCCATATATTTTCTATTAATCGAAGAATATCCCTTAATATCTTTCTTAGATGAGTCGGAAGTCAAATTATTTTAATGCAGTTTTGTTCCAAAGATCGAGTAAATTCTAAAAATACCTTTATATTTGAAATATGGCAATTTTTGACGAAGATATGGCCATTTATTTCAAGGTTGACCCTATTCAATGTTTGCCATATATTTTCTATTAATCGAAGAATATCCCTTAATATCTTTCTTAGATGAGTCGGAAGTCAAATTATTTTAATGCAGTTTTGTTCCAAAGATCGAGTAAATTCTAAAAATACCTTTATATTTGAAATATGGCAATTTTTGACGAAGATATGGCCATTTATTTCAAGGTTGACCCTATTTAATGTTCGCCATATATTTTCTATTAATCGAAGAATATCCCTTAATATCTTTCTTAGATGAGTCGGAAGTCAAATTATTTTAATGCAGTTTTGTTCCAAGGATCGAGTAAATTCTAAAAATACCTTTATATTTGAAATATGGCAATTTTTGACGAAGATATGGCCATTTATTTCAAGGTTGACCCTATTTAATGTTTGCCATATATTTTCTATTAATCGAAGAATATCCCTTAATATCTTTCTTAGATGAGTCGGAAGTCAAATTATTTTAATGCAGTTTTGTTCCAAAGATCGAGTAAATTCTAAAAATACCTTTATATTTGAAATATGGCAATTTTTGACGAAGATATGGCCATTTATTTCAAGGTTGACCCTATTTAATGTTTGCCATATATTTTCTATTAATCGAAGAATATCCCTTAATATCTTTCTTAGATGAGTCGGAAGTCAAATTATTTTAATGCAGTTTTGTTCCAAAGATCGAGTAAATTCTAAAAATACCTTTATATTTGAAATATGGCAATTTTTGACGAAGATATGGCCATTTATTTCAAGGTTGACCTATTCAATGTTTGCCATATATTTTCTATTAATCGAAGAATATCCCTTAATATCTTTCTTAGATGAGTCGGAAGTCAAATTATTTTAATGCAGTTTTGTTCCAAAGATCGAGTAAATTCTAAAAATACCTTTATATTTGAAATATGGCAATTTTTGACGAAGATATGGCCATTTATTTCAAGGTTGACCCTATTTAATGTTCGCCATATATTTTCTATTAATCGAAGAATATCCCTTAATATCTTTCTTAGATGAGTCGGAAGTCAAATTATTTTAATGCAGTTTTGTTCCAAAGATCGAGTAAATTCTAAAAATACCTTTATATTTGAAATATGGCAATTTTTGACGAAGATATGGCCATTTATTTCAAGGTTGACCTATTCAATGTTTGCCATATATTTTCTATTAATCGAAGAATATCCCTTAATATCTTTCTTAGATGAGTCGGAAGTCAAATTATTTTAATGCAGTTTTGTTCCAAAGATCGAGTAAATTCTAAAAATACCTTTATATTTGAAATATGGCAATTTTTGACGAAGATATGGCCATTTATTTCAAGGTTGACCTATTCAATGTTTGCCATATATTTTCTATTAATCGAAGAATATCCCTTAATATCTTTCTTAGATGAGTCGGAAGTCAAATTATTTTAATGCAGTTTTGTTCCAAAGATCAAGTAAATTCTAAAAATACCTTTATATTTGAAATATGGCAATTTTTGACGAAGATATGGCCATTTATTTCAAGGTTGACCTATTCAATGTTTGCCATATATTTTCTATTAATCGAAGAATATCCCTTAATATCTTTCTTAGATGAGTCGGAAGTCAAATTATTTTAATGCAGTTTTGTTCCAAGGATCGAGTAAATTCTAAAAATACCTTTATATTTGAAATATGGCAATTTTTGACGAAGATATGGCCATTTATTTCAAGGTTGACCTATTCAATGTTTGCCATATATTTTCTATTAATCGAAGAATATCCCTTAATATCTTTCTTAGATGAGTCGGAAGTCAAATTATTTTAATGCAGTTTTGTTCCAAAGATCGAGTAAATTCTAAAAATACCTTTATATTTGAAATATGGCAATTTTTGACGAAGATATGGCCGTTTATTTCAGGGTAGACCCTATTTAATGTTCGCCATATATTTTCTATTAATCGAAGAATATCCCTTAATATCTTTCTTAGATGAGTCGGAAGTCAAATTATTTTAATGCAGTTTTGTTCCAAGGATCCTGTCAATTCTAAAAATACCTTTATATTTGAAATATGTCAATTTTTGACGAAGATATGGCCATTTATTTCAAGGTTGACCCTATTTAATGTTCGCCATATATTTTCTATTAATCGAAGAATATCCCTTAATATCTTTCTTAGATGAGTCGGAAGTCAAATTATTTTAATGCAGTTTTGTTCCAAAGATCGAGTAAATTCTAAAAATACCTTTATATTTGAAATATGTCAATTTTTGACGAAGATATGGCCATTTATTTCAAGGTTGACCTATTTAATGTTCGCCATATATTTTCTATTAATCGAAGAATATCCCTTAATATCTTTCTTAGATGAGTCGGAAGTCAAATTATTTTAATGCAGTTTTGTTCCAAAGATCGAGTAAATTCTAAAAATACCTTTATATTTGAAATATGGCAATTTTTGACGAAGATATGGCCGTTTATTTCAGGGTAGACCCTATTTAATGTTCGCCATATATTTTCTATTAATCGAAGAATATCCCTTAATATCTTTCTTAGATGAGTCGGAAGTCAAATTATTTTAATGCAGTTTTGTTCCAAAGATCGAGTAAATTCTAAAAATACCTTTATATTTGAAATATGGCAATTTTTGACGAAGATATGGCCATTTATTTCAAGGTTGACCTATTCAATGTTTGCCATAAATTTTCTATTAATCGAAGAATATCCCTTAATATCTTTCTTAGATGAGTCGGAAGTCAAATTATTTTAATGCAGTTTTGTTCCAAGGATCGAGTAAATTCTAAAAATACCTTTATATTTGAAATATGGCAATTTTTGACGAAGATATGGCCATTTATTTCAAGGTTGACCCTATTTAATGTTCGCCATATATTTTCTATTAATCGAAGAATATCCCTTAATATCTTTCTTAGATGAGTCGGAAGTCAAATTATTTTAATGCAGTTTTGTTCCAAAGATCGAGTAAATTCTAAAAATACCTTTATATTTGAAATATGGCAATTTTTGACGAAGATATGGCCATTTATTTCAAGGTTGACCTATTCAATGTTTGCCATATATTTTCTATTAATCGAAGAATATCCCTTAATATCTTTCTTAGATGAGTCGGAAGTCAAATTATTTTAATGCAGTTTTGTTCCAAAGATCGAGTAAATTCTAAAAATACCTTTATATTTGAAATATGGCAATTTTTGACGAAGATATGGCCATTTATTTCAAGGTTGACCCTATTCAATGTTTGCCATATATTTTCTATTAATCGAAGAATATCCCTTAATATCTTTCTTAGATGAGTCGGAAGTCAAATTATTTTAATGCAGTTTTGTTCCAAAGATCGAGTAAATTCTAAAAATACCTTTATATTTGAAATATGGCAATTTTTGACGAAGATATGGCCATTTATTTCAAGGTTGACCCTATTCAATTTTTGCCATATATTTTCTATTAATCGAAGAATATCCCTTAATATCTTTCTTAGATGAGTCGGAAGTCAAATTATTTTAATGCAGTTTTGTTCCAAAGATCGAGTAAATTCTAAAAATACCTTTATATTTGAAATATGGCAATTTTTGACGAAGATATGGCCATTTATTTCAAGGTTGACCCTATTTCAATGTTTGCCATATATTTTCTATTAATCGAAGAATATCCCTTAATATCTTTCTTAGATGAGTCGGAAGTCAAATTATTTTAATGCAGTTTTGTTCCAAGGATCGAGCAAATTCTAAAAATACCTTTATATTTGAAATATGGCAATTTTTGACGAAGATATGGCCATTTATTTCAAGGTTGACCCTATTCAATTTTTGCCATATATTTTCTATTAATCGAAGAATATCCCTTAATATCTTTCTTAGATGAGTCGGAAGTCAAATTATTTTAATGCAGTTTTGTTCCAAAGATCGAGTAAATTCTAAAAATACCTTTATAATTGAAATATGGCAATTTTTGACGAAGATATGGCCATTTATTTCAAGGTTGACCCTATTTAATGTTTGCCATATATTTTCTATTAATCGAAGAATATCCCTTAATATCTTTCTTAGATGAGTCGGAAGTCAAATTATTTTAATGCAGTTTTGTTCCAAGGATCGAGTAAATTCTAAAAATACCTTTATATTTGAAATATGGCAATTTTTGACGAAGATATGGCCATTTATTTCAAGGTTGACCTATTTAATGTTCGCCATATATTTTCTATTAATCGAAGAATATCCCTTAATATCTTTCTTAGATGAGTCGGAAGTCAAATTATTTTAATGCAGTTTTGTTCCAAAGATCAAGTAAATTCTAAAAATACCTTTATATTTGAAATATGGCAATTTTTGACGAAGATATGGCCATTTATTTCAAGGTTGACCTATTCAATGTTTGCCATATATTTTCTATTAATCGAAGAATATCCCTTAATATCTTTCTTAGATGAGTCGGAAGTCAAATTATTTTAATGCAGTTTTGTTCCAAAGATCGAGTAAATTCTAAAAATACCTTTATATTTGAAATATGGCAATTTTTGACGAAGATATGGCCATTTATTTCAAGGTTGACCCTATTCAATGTTTGCCATATATTTTCTATTAATCGAAGAATATCCCTTAATATCTTTCTTAGATGAGTCGGAAGTCAAATTATTTTAATGCAGTTTTGTTCCAAAGATCGAGTAAAATCTAAAAAATACCTTTATATTCAAAATATGGCAATTTTTGACGAAGATATGGCCATTTATTTCAAGGTTGACCTATTTAATGTTTTCCATAAATTTTCTATTAATCGAGAGAATATCCCTTAATATCTTTCTTAGGATGAGTCGGAAGTCAAATTATTTTAATGCAGTTTTGTTCCAAGGATCGAGTAAATTCTAAAAATACCTTTATATTTGAAATATGGCAATTTTTGACGAAGATATGGCCATTTATTTCAAGGTTGACCCTATTTAATGTTTGCCATATATTTTCTATTAATCGAAGAATATCCCTTAATATCTTTCTTAGATGAGTCGGAAGTCAAATTATTTTAATGCAGTTTTGTTCCAAAGATCGAGTAAATTCTAAAAATACCTTTATATTTGAAATATGGCAATTTTTGACGAAGATATGGCCATTTATTTCAAGGTTGACCTATTCAATGTTCGCCATATATTTTCTATTAATCGAAGAATATCCCTTAATATCTTTCTTAGATGAGTCGGAAATCAAACTATTTTAATGCAGTTTTGTTCCAAGGATCCTGTCAATTCTAAAAATACCTTTATATTTGAAATATGGCAATTTTTGACGAAGATATGGCCATTTATTTCAAGGTTGACCTATTTAATGTTCGCCATATATTTTCTATTAATCGAAGAATATCCCTTAATATCTTTCTTAGATGAGTCGGAAGTCAAATTATTTTAATGCAGTTTTGTTCCAAAGATCGAGTAAATTCTAAAAATACCTTTATATTTGAAATATGGCAATTTTTGACGAAGATATGGCCATTTATTTCAAGGTTGACCTATTCAATGTTTGCCATATATTTTCTATTAATCGAAGAATATCCCTTAATATCTTTCTTAGATGAGTCGGAAGTCAAATTATTTTAATGCAGTTTTGTTCCAAAGATCGAGTAAATTCTAAAAATACCTTTATATTTGAAATATGGCAATTTTTGACGAAGATATGGCCATTTATTTCAAGGTTGACCCTATTTAATGTTTGCCATATATTTTCTATTAATCGAAGAATATCCCTTAATATCTTTCTTAGATGAGTCGGAAGTCAAATTATTTTAATGCAGTTTTGTTCCAAAGATCGAGTAAATTCTAAAAATACCTTTATATTTGAAATATGGCAATTTTTGACGAAGATATGGCCATTTATTTCAAGGTTGACCCTATTTAATGTTTGCCATATATTTTCTATTAATCGAAGAATATCCCTTAATATCTTTCTTAGATGAGTCGGAAGTCAAATTATTTTAATGCAGTTTTGTTCCAAAGATCGAGTAAATTCTAAAAATACCTTTATATTTGAAATATGGCAATTTTTGACGAAGATATGGCCATTTATTTCAAGGTTGACCCTATTTAATGTTTGCCATATATTTTCTATTAATCGAAGAATATCCCTTAATATCTTTCTTAGATGAGTCGGAAGTCAAATTATTTTAATGCAGTTTTGTTCCAAAGATCGAGTAAATTCTAAAAATACCTTTATATTTGAAATATGGCAATTTTTGACGAAGATATGGCCATTTATTTCAAGGTTGACCCTATTCAATGTTTGCCATATATTTTCTATTAATCGAAGAATATCCCTTAATATCTTTCTTAGATGAGTCGGAAGTCAAATTATTTTAATGCAGTTTTGTTCCAAAGATCGAGTAAATTCTAAAAATACCTTTATATTTGAAATATGGCAATTTTTGACGAAGATATGGCCATTTATTTCAAGGTTGACCCTATTTAATGTTTGCCATATATTTTCTATTAATCGAAGAATATCCCTTAATATCTTTCTTAGATGAGTCGGAAGTCAAATTATTTTAATGCAGTTTTGTTCCAAAGATCGAGTAAATTCTAAAAATACCTTTATATTTGAAATATGGCAATTTTTGACGAAGATATGGCCATTTATTTCAAGGTTGACCCTATTTAATGTTTGCCATATATTTTCTATTAATCGAAGAATATCCCTTAATATCTTTCTTAGATGAGTCGGAAGTCAAATTATTTTAATGCAGTTTTGTTCCAAAGATCGAGTAAATTCTAAAAATACCTTTATATTTGAAATATGGCAATTTTTGACGAAGATATGGCCATTTATTTCAAGGTTGACCTATTCAATGTTTGCCATATATTTTCTATTAATCGAAGAATATCCCTTAATATCTTTCTTAGATGAGTCGGAAGTCAAATTATTTTAATGCAGTTTTGTTCCAAAGATCGAGTAAATTCTAAAAATACCTTTATATTTGAAATATGGCAATTTTTGACGAAGATATGGCCATTTATTTCAGGGTAGACCCTATTTAATGTTCGCCATATATTTTCTATTAATCGAAGAATATCCCTTAATATCTTTCTTAGATGAGTCGGAAGTCAAATTATTTTAATGCAGTTTTGTTCCAAGGATCCTGTCAATTCTAAAAATACCTTTATATTTGAAATATGTCAATTTTTGACGAAGATATGGCCATTTATTTCAAGGTTGACCCTATTTAATGTTCGCCATATATTTTCTATTAATCGAAGAATATCCCTTAATATCTTTCTTAGATGAGTCGGAAGTCAAATTATTTTAATGCAGTTTTGTTCCAAAGATCGAGTAAATTCTAAAAATACCTTTATATTTGAAATATGGCAATTTTTGACGAAGATATGGCCATTTATTTCAAGGTTGACCTATTCAATGTTTGCCATATATTTTCTATTAATCGAAGAATATCCCTTAATATCTTTCTTAGATGAGTCGGAAGTCAAATTATTTTAATGCAGTTTTGTTCCAAAGATCGAGTAAATTCTAAAAATACCTTTATATTTGAAATATGGCAATTTTTGACGAAGATATGGCCATTTATTTCAAGGTTGACCCTATTTAATGTTTGCCATATATTTTCTATTAATCGAAGAATATCCCTTAATATCTTTCTTAGATGAGTCGGAAGTCAAATTATTTTAATGCAGTTTTGTTCCAAAGATCGAGTAAATTCTAAAAATACCTTTATATTTGAAATATGGCAATTTTTGACGAAGATATGGCCATTTATTTCAAGGTTGACCCTATTTAATGTTTGCCATATATTTTCTATTAATCGAAGAATATCCCTTAATATCTTTCTTAGATGAGTCGGAAGTCAAATTATTTTAATGCAGTTTTGTTCCAAAGATCGAGTAAATTCTAAAAATACCTTTATATTTGAAATATGGCAATTTTTGACGAAGATATGGCCATTTATTTCAAGGTTGACCTATTTAATGTTTGCCATATATTTTCTATTAATCGAAGAATATCCCTTAATATCTTTCTTAGATGAGTCGGAAGTCAAATTATTTTAATGCAGTTTTGTTCCAAAGATCGAGTAAATTCTAAAAATACCTTTATATTTGAAATATGGCAATTTTTGACGAAGATATGGCCATTTATTTCAAGGTTGACCCTATTTAATGTTTCGCCATATATTTTCTATTAATCGAAGAATATCCCTTAATATCTTTCTTAGATGAGTCGGAAGTCAAATTATTTTAATGCAGTTTTGTTCCAAAGATCGAGTAAATTCTAAAAATACCTTTATATTTGAAATATGGCAATTTTTGACGAAGATATGGCCATTTATTTCAAGGTTGACCCTATTTAATGTTTGCCATATATTTTCTATTAATCGAAGAATATCCCTTAATATCTTTCTTAGATGAGTCGGAAGTCAAATTATTTTAATGCAGTTTTGTTCCAAAGATCGAGTAAATTCTAAAAATACCTTTATATTTGAAATATGGCAATTTTTGACGAAGATATGGCCATTTATTTCAAGGTTGACCCTTTTCATGGTCTGCCTTTTTTTTCCATTTATCGAAAAATATTCCTTAATATTCTTTCTTAGATGAGTCGGAAGTCAAATTATTTTAATGCAGTTTTGTTCCAAAGATCGAGTAAATTCTAAAAATACCTTTATATTTGAAATATGGCAATTTTTGACGAAGATATGGCCATTTATTTCAAGGTTGACCCTATTTAATGTTTGCCATATATTTTCTATTAATCGAAGAATATCCCTTAATATCTTTCTTAGATGAGTCGGAAGTCAAATTATTTTAATGCAGTTTTGTTCCAAAGATCGAGTAAATTCTAAAAATACCTTTATATTTGAAATATGGCAATTTTTGACGAAGATATGGCCATTTATTTCAAGGTTGACCCTATTTAATGTTTGCCATATATTTTCTATTAATCGAAGAATATCCCTTAATATCTTTCTTAGATGAGTCGGAAGTCAAATTATTTTAATGCAGTTTTGTTCCAAAGATCGAGTAAATTCTAAAAATACCTTTATATTTGAAACATGGAAATTTTTGACGAAGATATGGCCATTTATTTCAAGGTTGACCTATTCAATGTTTGCCATATATTTTCTATTAATCGAAGAATATCCCTTAATATCTTTCTTAGATGAGTCGGAAGTCAAATTATTTTAATGCAGTTTTGTTCCAAGGATCGAGTAAATTCTAAAAATACCTTTATATTTGAAATATGGCAATTTTTGACGAAGATATGGCCATTTATTTCAAGGTTGACCCTATTTAATGTTCGCCATATATTTTCTATTAATCGAAGAATATCCCTTAATATCTTTCTTAGATGAGTCGGAAGTCAAATTATTTTAATGCAGTTTTGTTCCAAAGATCGAGTAAATTCTAAAAATACCTTTATATTTGAAATATGGCAATTTTTGACGAAGATATGGCCATTTATTTCAAGGTTGACCCTATTTAATGTTTGCCATATATTTTCTATTAATCGAAGAATATCCCTTAATATCTTTCTTAGATGAGTCGGAAGTCAAATTATTTTAATGCAGTTTTGTTCCAAAGATCGAGTAAATTCTAAAAATACCTTTATATTTGAAATATGGCAATTTTTGACGAAGATATGGCCATTTATTTCAAGGTTGACCTATTTAATGTTTGCCATATATTTTCTATTAATCGAAGAATATCCCTTAATATCTTTCTTAGATGAGTCGGAAGTCAAATTATTTTAATGCAGTTTTGTTCCAAAGATCGAGTAAATTCTAAAAATACCTTTATATTTGAAATATGGCAATTTTTGACGAAGATATGGCCATTTATTTCAAGGTTGACCCTATTTAATGTTTGCCATATATTTTCTATTAATCGAAGAATATCCCTTAATATCTTTCTTAGATGAGTCGGAAGTCAAATTATTTTAATGCAGTTTTGTTCCAAAGATCGAGTAAATTCTAAAAATACCTTTATATTTGAAATATGGCAATTTTTGACGAAGATATGGCCATTTATTTCAAGGTTGACCTATTCAATGTTTGCCATATATTTTCTATTAATCGAAGAATATCCCTTAATATCTTTCTTAGATGAGTCGGAAGTCA
Source organism: Drosophila grimshawi (assembly GCF_018153295.1). Lineage (NCBI taxonomy): Eukaryota > Metazoa > Arthropoda > Insecta > Diptera > Drosophilidae > Drosophila > Drosophila grimshawi. The sequence continues at coordinate 41,115 of NW_025063621.1, forward strand.
AATTATTTTAATGCAGTTTTGTTCCAAAGATCGAGTAAATTCTAAAAATACCTTTATATTTGAAATATGGCAATTTTTGACGAAGATATGGCCATTTATTTCAAGGTTGACCTATTCAATGTTTGCCATATATTTTCTATTAATCGAAGAATATCCCTTAATATCTTTCTTAGATGAGTCGGAAGTCAAATTATTTTAATGCAGTTTTGTTCCAAGGATCCTGTCAATTCTAAAAATACCTTTATATTTGAAATATGTCAATTTTTGACGAAGATATGGCCATTTATTTCAAGGTTGACCCTATTTAATGTTCGCCATATATTTTCTATTAATCGAAGAATATCCCTTAATATCTTTCTTAGATGAGTCGGAAGTCAAATTATTTTAATGCAGTTTTGTTCCAAAGATCGAGTAAATTCTAAAAATACCTTTATATTTGAAATATGGCAATTTTTGACGAAGATATGGCCATTTATTTCAAGGTTGACCTATTCAATGTTTGCCATATATTTTCTATTAATCGAAGAATATCCCTTAATATCTTTCTTAGATGAGTCGGAAGTCAAATTATTTTAATGCAGTTTTGTTCCAAAGATCGAGTAAATTCTAAAAATACCTTTATATTTGAAATATGGCAATTTTTGACGAAGATATGGCCATTTATTTCAAGGTTGACCCTATTTAATGTTTGCCATATATTTTCTATTAATCGAAGAATATCCCTTAATATCTTTCTTAGATGAGTCGGAAGTCAAATTATTTTAATGCAGTTTTGTTCCAAAGATCGAGTAAATTCTAAAAATACCTTTATATTTGAAATATGGCAATTTTTGACGAAGATATGGCCATTTATTTCAAGGTTGACCCTATTTAATGTTCGCCATATATTTTCTATTAATCGAAGAATATCCCTTAATATCTTTCTTAGATGAGTCGGAAGTCAAATTATTTTAATGCAGTTTTGTTCCAAGGATCGTGTCAATTCTAAAAATACCTTTATATTTGAAATATGTCAATTTTTGACGAAGATATGGCCATTTATTTCAAGGTTGACCCTATTTAATGTTCGCCATATATTTTCTATTAATCGAAGAATATCCCTTAATATCTTTCTTAGATGAGTCGGAAGTCAAATTATTTTAATGCAGTTTTGTTCCAAAGATCGAGTAAATTCTAAAAATACCTTTATATTTGAAATATGGCAATTTTTGACGAAGATATGGCCATTTATTTCAAGGTTGACCTATTCAATGTTTGCCATATATTTTCTATTAATCGAAGAATATCCCTTAATATCTTTCTTAGATGAGTCGGAAGTCAAATTATTTTAATGCAGTTTTGTTCCAAGGATCGTGTCAATTCTAAAAATACCTTTATATTTGAAATATGTCAATTTTTGACGAAGATATGGCCATTTATTTCAAGGTTGACCCTATTTAATGTTCGCCATATATTTTCTATTAATCGAAGAATATCCCTTAATATCTTTCTTAGATGAGTCGGAAGTCAAATTATTTTAATGCAGTTTTGTTCCAAAGATCGAGTAAATTCTAAAAATACCTTTATATTTGAAATATGGCAATTTTTGACGAAGATATGGCCATTTATTTCAAGGTTGACCTATTCAATGTTTGCCATATATTTTCTATTAATCGAAGAATATCCCTTAATATCTTTCTTAGATGAGTCGGAAGTCAAATTATTTTAATGCAGTTTTGTTCCAAAGATCGAGTAAATTCTAAAAATACCTTTATATTTGAAATATGGCAATTTTTGACGAAGATATGGCCATTTATTTCAAGGTTGACCCTATTTAATGTTCGCCATATATTTTCTATTAATCGAAGAATATCCCTTAATATCTTTCTTAGATGAGTCGGAAGTCAAATTATTTTAATGCAGTTTTGTTCCAAAGATCGAGTAAATTCTAAAAATACCTTTATATTTGAAATATGGCAATTTTTGACGAAGATATGGCCATTTATTTCAAGGTTGACCCTATTTAATGTTTGCCATATATTTTCTATTAATCGAAGAATATCCCTTAATATCTTTCTTAGATGAGTCGGAAGTCAAATTATTTTAATGCAGTTTTGTTCCAAAGATCGAGTAAATTCTAAAAATACCTTTATATTTGAAATATGGCAATTTTTGACGAAGATATGGCCATTTATTTCAAGGTTGACCCTATTTAATGTTTGCCATATATTTTCTATTAATCGAAGAATATCCCTTAATATCTTTCTTAGATGAGTCGGAAGTCAAATTATTTTAATGCAGTTTTGTTCCAAAGATCGAGTAAATTCTAAAAATACCTTTATATTTGAAATATGGCAATTTTTGACGAAGATATGGCCATTTATTTCAAGGTTGACCCTATTCAATGTTTGCCATATATTTTCTATTAATCGAAGAATATCCCTTAATATCTTTCTTAGATGAGTCGGAAGTCAAATTATTTTAATGCAGTTTTGTTCCAAAGATCGAGTAAATTCTAAAAATACCTTTATATTTGAAATATGGCAATTTTTGACGAAGATATGGCCATTTATTTCAAGGTTGACCTATTTAATGTTTGCCATATATTTTCTATTAATCGAAGAATATCCCTTAATATCTTTCTTAGATGAGTCGGAAGTCAAATTATTTTAATGCAGTTTTGTTCCAAAGATCGAGTAAATTCTAAAAATACCTTTATATTTGAAATATGGCAATTTTTGACGAAGATATGGCCATTTATTTCAAGGTTGACCCTATTCAATGTTTGCCATATATTTTCTATTAATCGAAGAATATCCCTTAATATCTTTCTTAGATGAGTCGGAAGTCAAATTATTTTAATGCAGTTTTGTTCCAAAGATCGAGTAAATTCTAAAAATACCTTTATATTTGAAATATGGCAATTTTTGACGAAGATATGGCCATTTATTTCAAGGTTGACCCTATTTAATGTTTGCCATATATTTTCTATTAATCGAAGAATATCCCTTAATATCTTTCTTAGATGAGTCGGAAGTCAAATTATTTTAATGCAGTTTTGTTCCAAAGATCGAGTAAATTCTAAAAATACCTTTATATTTGAAATATGGCAATTTTTGACGAAGATATGGCCATTTATTTCAAGGTTGACCCTATTTAATGTTTGCCATATATTTTCTATTAATCGAAGAATATCCCTTAATATCTTTCTTAGATGAGTCGGAAGTCAAATTATTTTAATGCAGTTTTGTTCCAAAGATCGAGTAAATTCTAAAAATACCTTTATATTTGAAATATGGCAATTTTTGACGAAGATATGGCCATTTATTTCAAGGTTGACCCTATTTAATGTTTGCCATATATTTTCTATTAATCGAAGAATATCCCTTAATATCTTTCTTAGATGAGTCGGAAGTCAAATTATTTTAATGCAGTTTTGTTCCAAAGATCGAGTAAATTCTAAAAATACCTTTATATTTGAAATATGGCAATTTTTGACGAAGATATGGCCATTTATTTCAAGGTTGACCCTATTTAATGTTTGCCATATATTTTCTATTAATCGAAGAATATCCCTTAATATCTTTCTTAGATGAGTCGGAAGTCAAATTATTTTAATGCAGTTTTGTTCCAAAGATCGAGTAAATTCCAAAAATACCTTTGTATTTGAAATATGGCAATTTTTGACGAAGATATGGCCATTTATTTCAAGGTTGACCCTATTCAATGTTTGCCATATATTTTCTATTAATCGAAGAATATCCCTTAATATCTTTTTTAAATGAGTCGGAAGTCAAATTATTTTAATGCAATTTTGTTCAAAAATCAAGTGAATTCCAAAAATACCTTTGTATTTGAAATATGGCAATTTTTGACGAAGATATGGCCATTTATTTCAAGGTTGACCCTATTCAATGTTCGCCATATATTTTCTATTAATCGAAGAATATCCCTTAATATCTTTCTTAGATGAGTCGGAAGTCAAATTATTTTAATGCAGTTTTGTTCCAAAGATCGAGTAAATTCTAAAAATACCTTTCTATTTGAAATATGGCAATTTTTGACGAAGATATGGCCATTTATTTCAAGGTTGACCTATTCAATGTTTGCCATATATTTTCTAATAATCGAAGAATATCCCTTAATATCTTTCTTAGATGAGTCGGAAGTCAAATTATTTTAATGCAGTTTTGTTCCAAAGATCGAGTAAATTCTAAAAATACCTTTATATTTGAAATATGGCAATTTTTGACGAAGATATGGCCATTTATTTCAAGGTTGACCTATTCAATGTTTGCCATATATTTTCTATTAATCGAAGAATATCCCTTAATATCTTTCTTAGATGAGTCGGAAGTCAAATTATTTTAATGCAGTTTTGTTCCAAAGATCGAGTAAATTCTAAAAATACCTTTATATTTGAAATATGGCAATTTTTGACGAAGATATGGCCATTTATTTCAAGGTTGACCCTATTTAATGTTTGCCATATATTTTCTATTAATCGAAGAATATCCCTTAATATCTTTCTTAGATGAGTCGGAAGTCAAATTATTTTAATGCAGTTTTGTTCCAAAGATCAAGTAAATTCTAAAAATACCTTTATATTTGAAATATGGCAATTTTTGACGAAGATATGGCCATTTATTTCAAGGTTGACCTATTCAATGTTTGCCATATATTTTCTATTAATCGAAGAATATCCCTTAATATCTTTCTTAGATGAGTCGGAAGTCAAATTATTTTAATGCAGTTTTGTTCCAAAGATCGAGTAAATTCTAAAAATACCTTTATATTTGAAATATGGCAATTTTTGACGAAGATATGGCCATTTATTTCAGGGTTGACCCTATTTAATGTTTGCCATATATTTTCTATTAATCGAAGAATATCCCTTAATATCTTTCTTAGATGAGTCGGAAGTCAAATTATTTTAATGCAGTTTTGTTCCAAGGATCCTGTCAATTCTAAAAATACCTTTATATTTGAAATATGTCAATTTTTGACGAAGATATGGCCATTTATTTCAAGGTTGACCCTATTTAATGTTCGCCATATATTTTCTATTAATCGAAGAATATCCCTTAATATCTTTCTTAGATGAGTCGGAAGTCAAATTATTTTAATGCAGTTTTGTTCCAAAGATCGAGTAAATTCTAAAAATACCTTTATATTTGAAATATGGCAATTTTTGACGAAGATATGGCCATTTATTTCAAGGTTGACCCTATTTAATGTTTGCCATATATTTTCTATTAATCGAAGAATATCCCTTAATATCTTTCTTAGATGAGTCGGAAGTCAAATTATTTTAATGCAGTTTTGTTCCAAAGATCGAGTAAATTCTAAAAATACCTTTATATTTGAAATATGGCAATTTTTGACGAAGATATGGCCATTTATTTCAAGGTTGACCCTATTTAATGTTTGCCATATATTTTCTATTAATCGAAGAATATCCCTTAATATCTTTCTTAGATGAGTCGGAAGTCAAATTATTTTAATGCAGTTTTGTTCCAAAGATCGAGTAAATTCTAAAAATACCTTTATATTTGAAATATGGCAATTTTTGACGAAGATATGGCCATTTATTTCAAGGTTGACCCTATTTAATGTTTGCCATATATTTTCTATTAATCGAAGAATATCCCTTAATATCTTTCTTAGATGAGTCGGAAGTCAAATTATTTTAATGCAGTTTTGTTCCAAGGATCGTGTAAATTCTAAAAATACCTTTATATTTGAAATATGGCAATTTTTGACGAAGATATGGCCATTTATTTCAAGGTTGACCCTATTTAATGTTCGCCATATATTTTCTATTAATCGAAGAATATCCCTTAATATCTTTCTTAGATGAGTCGGAAGTCAAATTATTTTAATGCAGTTTTGTTCCAAAGATCGAGTAAATTCTAAAAATACCTTTATATTTGAAATATGGCAATTTTTGACGAAGATATGGCCATTTATTTCAAGGTTGACCTATTCAATGTTTGCCATATATTTTCTATTAATCGAAGAATATCCCTTAATATCTTTCTTAGATGAGTCGGAAGTCAAATTATTTTAATGCAGTTTTGTTCCAAAGATCGAGTAAATTCTAAAAATACCTTTATATTTGAAATATGGCAATTTTTGACGAAGATATGGCCATTTATTTCAAGGTTGACCTATTCAATGTTTGCCATATATTTTCTATTAATCGAAGAATATCCCTTAATATCTTTCTTAGATGAGTCGGAAGTCAAATTATTTTAATGCAGTTTTGTTCCAAAGATCGAGTAAATTCTAAAAATACCTTTATATTTGAAATATGGCAATTTTTGACGAAGATATGGCCATTTATTTCAAGGTTGACCCTATTTAATGTTTGCCATATATTTTCTATTAATCGAAGAATATCCCTTAATATCTTTCTTAGATGAGTCGGAAGTCAAATTATTTTAATGCAGTTTTGTTCCAAAGATCGAGTAAATTCTAAAAATACCTTTATATTTGAAATATGGCAATTTTTGACGAAGATATGGCCATTTATTTCAAGGTTGACCTATTCAATGTTTGCCATATATTTTCTATTAATCGAAGAATATCCCTTAATATCTTTCTTAGATGAGTCGGAAGTCAAATTATTTTAATGCAGTTTTGTTCCAAAGATCGAGTAAATTCTAAAAATACCTTTATATTTGAAATATGGCAATTTTTGACGAAGATATGGCCATTTATTTCAAGGTTGACCCTATTCAATGTTTGCCATATATTTTCTATTAATCGAAGAATATCCCTTAATATCTTTCTTAGATGAGTCGGAAGTCAAATTATTTTAATGCAGTTTTGTTCCAAGGATCGAGTAAATTCTAAAAATACCTTTATATTTGAAATATGGCAATTTTTGACGAAGATATGGCCATTTATTTCAAGGTTGACCCTATTTAATGTTCGCCATATATTTTCTATTAATCGAAGAATATCCCTTAATATCTTTCTTAGATGAGTCGGAAGTCAAATTATTTTAATGCAGTTTTGTTCCAAGGATCGTGTCAATTCTAAAAATACCTTTATATTTGAAATATGTCAATTTTTGACGAAGATATGGCCATTTATTTCAAGGTTGACCCTATTTAATGTTCGCCATATATTTTCTATTAATCGAAGAATATCCCTTAATATCTTTCTTAGATGAGTCGGAAGTCAAATTATTTTAATGCAGTTTTGTTCCAAAGATCGAGTAAATTCTAAAAATACCTTTATATTTGAAATATGGCAATTTTTGACGAAGATATGGCCATTTATTTCAAGGTTGACCCTATTTAATGTTTGCCATATATTTTCTATTAATCGAAGAATATCCCTTAATATCTTTCTTAGATGAGTCGGAAGTCAAATTATTTTAATGCAGTTTTGTTCCAAAGATCGAGTAAATTCTAAAAATACCTTTATATTTGAAATATGGCAATTTTTGACGAAGATATGGCCATTTATTTCAAGGTTGACCCTATTTAATGTTTGCCATATATTTTCTATTAATCGAAGAATATCCCTTAATATCTTTCTTAGATGAGTCGGAAGTCAAATTATTTTAATGCAGTTTTGTTCCAAAGATCGAGTAAATTCTAAAAATACCTTTATATTTGAAATATGGCAATTTTTGACGAAGATATGGCCATTTATTTCAAGGTTGACCCTATTTAATGTTTGCCATATATTTTCTATTAATCGAAGAATATCCCTTAATATCTTTCTTAGATGAGTCGGAAGTCAAATTATTTTAACGCAGTTTTGTTCCAAAGATCAAGTAAATTCTAAAAATACCTTTATATTTGAAATATGTCAATTTTTGACGAAGATATGGCCATTTATTTCAAGGTTGACCCTATTTAATGTTCGCCATATATTTTCTATTAATCGAAGAATATCCCTTAATATCTTTCTTAGATGAGTCGGAAGTCAAATTATTTTAATGCAGTTTTGTTCCAAAGATCGAGTAAATTCTAAAAATACCTTTATATTTGAAATATGGCAATTTTTGACGAAGATATGGCCATTTATTTCAAGGTTGACCTATTCAATGTTTGCCATATATTTTCTATTAATCGAAGAATATCCCTTAATATCTTTCTTAGATGAGTCGGAAGTCAAATTATTTTAATGCAGTTTTGTTCCAAAGATCAAGTAAATTCTAAAAATACCTTTATATTTGAAATATGGCAATTTTTGACGAAGATATGGCCATTTATTTCAAGGTTGACCTATTCAATGTTTGCCATATATTTTCTATTAATCGAAGAATATCCCTTAATATCTTTCTTAGATGAGTCGGAAGTCAAATTATTTTAATGCAGTTTTGTTCCAAGGATCGAGTAAATTCTAAAAATACCTTTATATTTGAAATATGGCAATTTTTGACGAAGATATGGCCATTTATTTCAAGGTTGACCCTATTTAATGTTTGCCATATATTTTCTATTAATCGAAGAATATCCCTTAATATCTTTCTTAGATGAGTCGGAAGTCAAATTATTTTAATGCAGTTTTGTTCCAAAGATCGAGTAAATTCTAAAAATACCTTTATATTTGAAATATGGCAATTTTTGACGAAGATATGGCCATTTATTTCAGGGTAGACCCTATTTAATGTTCGCCATATATTTTCTATTAATCGAAGAATATCCCTTAATATCTTTCTTAGATGAGTCGGAAGTCAAATTATTTTAATGCAGTTTTGTTCCAAGGATCCTGTCAATTCTAAAAATACCTTTATATTTGAAATATGTCAATTTTTGACGAAGATATGGCCATTTATTTCAAGGTTGACCCTATTTAATGTTCGCCATATATTTTCTATTAATCGAAGAATATCCCTTAATATCTTTCTTAGATGAGTCGGAAGTCAAATTATTTTAATGCAGTTTTGTTCCAAAGATCAAGTAAATTCTAAAAATACCTTTATATTTGAAATATGGCAATTTTTGACGAAGATATGGCCATTTATTTCAAGGTTGACCTATTCAATGTTTGCCATATATTTTCTATTAATCGAAGAATATCCCTTAATATCTTTCTTAGATGAGTCGGAAGTCAAATTATTTTAATGCAGTTTTGTTCCAAAGATCGAGTAAATTCTAAAAATACCTTTATATTTGAAATATGGCAATTTTTGACGAAGATATGGCCATTTATTTCAGGGTTGACCCTATTTAATGTTCGCCATATATTTTCTATTAATCGAAGAATATCCCTTAATATCTTTCTTAGATGAGTCGGAAGTCAAATTATTTTAATGCAGTTTTGTTCCAAAGATCGAGTAAATTCTAAAAATACCTTTATATTTGAAATATGGCAATTTTAGACGAAGATATGGCCATTTATTTCAAGGTTGACCTATTCAATGTTTGCCATATATTTTCTATTAATCGAAGAATATCCCTTAATATCTTTCTTAGATGAGTCGGAAGTCAAATTATTTTAATGCAGTTTTGTTCCAAAGATCAAGTAAATTCTAAAAATACCTTTATATTTGAAATATGGCAATTTTTGACGAAGATATGGCCATTTATTTCAAGGTTGACCCTATTTAATGTTTGCCATATATTTTCTATTAATCGAAGAATATCCCTTAATATCTTTCTTAGATGAGTCGGAAGTCAAATTATTTTAATGCAGTTTTGTTCCAAAGATCGAGTAAATTCTAAAAATACCTTTATATTTGAAATAGGGCAATTTTTGACGAAGATATGGCCATTTATTTCAAGGTTGACCCTATTCAATGTTTGCCATATATTTTCTATTAATCGAAGAATATCCCTTAATATCTTTCTTAGATGAGTCGGAAGTCAAATTATTTTAATGCAGTTTTGTTCCAAAGATCGAGTAAATTCTAAAAATACCTTTATATTTGAAATATGGCAATTTTTGACGAAGATATGGCCATTTATTTCAAGGTTGACCCTATTTAATGTTCGCCATATATTTTCTATTAATCGAAGAATATCCCTTAATATCTTTCTTAGATGAGTCGGAAGTCAAATTATTTTAATGCAGTTTTGTTCCAAGGATCGAGTAAATTCTAAAAATACCTTTATATTTGAAATATGGCAATTTTTGACGAAGATATGGCCGTTTATTTCAGGGTAGACCCTATTTAATGTTCGCCATATATTTTCTATTAATCGAAGAATATCCCTTAATATCTTTCTTAGATGAGTCGGAAGTCAAATTATTTGAATGCAGTTTTGTTCCAAGGATCCTGTCAATTCTAAAAATACCTTTATATTTGAAATATGTCAATTTTTGACGAAGATATGGCCATTTATTTCAAGGTTGACCCTATTTAATGTTCGCCATATATTTTCTATTAATCGAAGAATATCCCTTAATATCTTTCTTAGATGAGTCGGAAGTCAAATTATTTTAATGCAGTTTTGTTCCAAAGATCGAGTAAATTCTAAATATACCTTTATATTTTGAAATATGGTCAATTTTTGACGAAAGATATGGCCATTTTATTTCAAGGGTTGACCCTATTTAATGTTCCGCCATATATTTTCTATTAATCGAAGAATATCCCTTTAATATTCTTTCTTAGATGAGTCGGAAGTCAAATTATTTTAATGCAGTTTGTTCAGATCAGTAAATTCTAAAAATACTTTATATTTGAAATATGGCAATTTTTGACGAAGATATGGCCATTTATTTCAAGGTTGACCCTATTTAATGTTTGCCATATATTTTCTATTAATCGAAGAATATCCCTTAATATCTTTCTTAGATGAGTCGGAAGTCAAATTATTTTAATGCAGTTTTGTTCCAAAGATCGAGTAAATTCTAAAAATACCTTTATATTTGAAATATGGCAATTTTTGACGAAGATATGGCCATTTATTTCAAGGTTGACCCTATTTAATGTTTGCCATATATTTTCTATTAATCGAAGAATATCCCTTAATATCTTTCTTAGATGAGTCGGAAGTCAAATTATTTTAATGCAGTTTTGTTCCAAAGATCGAGTAAATTCTAAAAATACCTTTATATTTGAAATATGGCAATTTTTGACGAAGATATGGCCATTTATTTCAAGGTTGACCCTATTTAATGTTTGCCATATATTTTCTATTAATCGAAGAATATCCCTTAATATCTTTCTTAGATGAGTCGGAAGTCAAATTATTTTAATGCAGTTTTGTTCCAAAGATCGAGTAAATTCTAAAAATACCTTTATATTTGAAATATGGCAATTTTTGACGAAGATATGGCCATTTATTTCAAGGTTGACCCTATTTAATGTTTGCCATATATTTTCTATTAATCGAAGAATATCCCTTAATATCTTTCTTAGATGAGTCGGAAGTCAAATTATTTTAATGCAGTTTTGTTCCAAAGATCGAGTAAATTCTAAAAATACCTTTATATTTGAAATATGGCAATTTTTGACGAAGATATGGCCATTTATTTCAAGGTTGACCTATTCAATGTTTGCCATATATTTTCTATTAATCGAAGAATATCCCTTAATATCTTTCTTAGATGAGTCGGAAGTCAAATTATTTTAATGCAGTTTTGTTCCAAAGATCGAGTAAATTCTAAAAATACCTTTATATTTGAAATATGGCAATTTTTGACGAAGATATGGCCATTTATTTCAAGGTTGACCCTATTCAATGTTTGCCATATATTTTCTATTAATCGAAGAATATCCCTTAATATCTTTCTTAGATGAGTCGGAAGTCAAATTATTTTAATGCAGTTTTGTTCCAAAGATCGAGTAAATTCTAAAAATACCTTTATATTTGAAATATGGCAATTTTTGACGAAGATATGGCCATTTATTTCAAGGTTGACCCTATTTAATGTTTGCCATATATTTTCTATTAATCGAAGAATATCCCTTAATATCTTTCTTAGATGAGTCGGAAGTCAAATTATTTTAATGCAGTTTTGTTCCAAAGATCGAGTAAATTCTAAAAATACCTTTATATTTGAAATATGGCAATTTTTGACGAAGATATGGCCATTTATTTCAAGGTTGACCCTATTCAATGTTTGCCATATATTTTCTATTAATCGAAGAATATCCCTTAATATCTTTCTTAGATGAGTCGGAAGTCAAATTATTTTAATGCAGTTTTGTTCCAAAGATCGAGTAAATTCTAAAAATACCTTTATATTTGAAATATGGCAATTTTTGACGAAGATATGGCCATTTATTTTAATGTAGACCCTTATCAATGTTTGCCATATATTTTCTATTAATCGAAGAATATCCCTTAATATCTTTCTTAGATGAGTCGGAAGTCAAATTATTTTAATGCAGTTTTGTTCCAAGGATCGTGTCAATTCTAAAAATACCTTTATATTTGAAATATGTCAATTTTTCACGAAGATATGGCCATTTTTTTCAAGGTTGACCTATTCAATGTTTGCCATATATTTTCTATTAATCGAAGAATATCCCTTAATATCTTTCTTAGATGAGTCGGAAGTCAAATTATTTTAATGCAGTTTTGTTCCAAAGATCGAGTAAATTCTAAAAATACCTTTATATTTGAAATATGGCAATTTTTGACGAAGATATGGCCATTTATTTCAAGGTTGACCCTATTTAATGTTTGCCATATATTTTCTATTAATCGAAGAATATCCCTTAATATCTTTCTTAGATGAGTCGGAAGTCAAATTATTTTAATGCAGTTTTGTTCCAAAGATCGAGTAAATTCTAAAAATACCTTTATATTTGAAATATGGCAATTTTTGACGAAGATATGGCCATTTATTTCAAGGTTGACCCTATTTAATGTTTGCCATATATTTTCTATTAATCGAAGAATATCCCTTAATATCTTTCTTAGATGAGTCGGAAGTCAAATTATTTTAATGCAGTTTTGTTCCAAAGATCGAGTAAATTCTAAAAATACCTTTATATTGAAATATGGCAATTTTTGACGAAGATATGGCCATTTATTTCAAGGTTGACCTATTCAATGTTTGCCATATATTTTCTATTAATCGAAGAATATCCCTTAATATCTTTCTTAGATGAGTCGGAAGTCAAATTATTTTAATGCAGTTTTGTTCCAAGGATCAAGTAAATTCTAAAAATACCTTTATATTTGAAATATGGCAATTTTTGACGAAGATATGGCCATTTATTTCAAGGTTGACCCTATTTAATGTTTGCCATATATTTTCTATTAATCGAAGAATATCCCTTAATATCTTTCTTAGATGAGTCGGAAGTCAAATTATTTTAATGCAGTTTTGTTCCAAAGATCGAGTAAATTCTAAAAATACCTTTATATTTGAAATATGGCAATTTTTGACGAAGATATGGCCATTTATTTCAAGGTTGACCCTATTCAATGTTTGCCATATATTTTCTATTAATCGAAGAATATCCCTTAATATCTTTCTTAGATGAGTCGGAAGTCAAATTATTTTAATGCAGTTTTGTTCCAAAGATCGAGTAAATTCTAAAAATACCTTTATATTTGAAATATGGCAATTTTTGACGAAGATATGGCCATTTATTTCAAGGTTGACCTATTCAATGTTTGCCATATATTTTCTATTAATCGAAGAATATCCCTTAATATCTTTCTTAGATGAGTCGGAAGTCAAATTATTTTAATGCAGTTTTGTTCCAAGGATCGAGTAAATTCTAAAAATACCTTTATATTTGAAATATGGCAATTTTTGACGAAGATATGGCCGTTTATTTCAGGGTAGACCCTATTTAATGTTCGCCATATATTTTCTATTAATCGAAGAATATCCCTTAATATCTTTCTTAGATGAGTCGGAAGTCAAATTATTTTAATGCAGTTTTGTTCCAAGGATCCTGTCAATTCTAAAAATACCTTTATATTTGAAATATGTCAATTTTTGACGAAGATATGGCCATTTATTTCAAGGTTGACCCTATTTAATGTTCGCCATATATTTTCTATTAATCGAAGAATATCCCTTAATATCTTTCTTAGATGAGTCGGAAGTCAAATTATTTTAATGCAGTTTTGTTCCAAAGATCGAGTAAATTCTAAAAATACCTTTATATTTGAAATATGGCAATTTTTGACGAAGATATGGCCATTTATTTCAAGGTTGACCTATTCAATGTTTGCCATATATTTTCTATTAATCGAAGAATATCCCTTAATATCTTTCTTAGATGAGTCGGAAGTCAAATTATTTTAATGCAGTTTTGTTCCAAGGATCAAGTAAATTCTAAAAATACCTTTATATTTGAAATATGGCAATTTTTGACGAAGATATGGCCATTTATTTCAAGGTTGACCCTATTCAATGTTTGCCATATATTTTCTATTAATCGAAGAATATCCCTTAATATCTTTCTTAGATGAGTCGGAAGTCAAATTATTTTAATGCAGTTTTGTTCCAAAGATCGAGTAAATTCTAAAAATACCTTTATATTTGAAATATGGCAATTTTTGACGAAGATATGGCCATTTATTTCAAGGTTGACCCTATTCAATGTTTGCCATATATTTTCTATTAATCGAAGAATATCCCTTAATATCTTTCTTAGATGAGTCGGAAGTCAAATTATTTTAATGCAGTTTTGTTCCAAGGATCGAGTAAATTCTAAAAATACCTTTATATTTGAAATATGGCAATTTTTGACGAAGATATGGCCATTTATTTCAAGGTTGACCCTATTTAATGTTTGCCATATATTTTCTATTAATCGAAGAATATCCCTTAATATCTTTCTTAGATGAGTCGGAAGTCAAATTATTTTAATGCAGTTTTGTTCCAAAGATCGAGTAAATTCTAAAAATACCTTTATATTTGAAATATGGCAATTTTTGACGAAGATATGGCCATTTATTTCAAGGTTGACCCTATTTAATGTTTGCCATATATTTTCTATTAATCGAAGAATATCCCTTAATATCTTTCTTAGATGAGTCGGAAGTCAAATTATTTTAATGCAGTTTTGTTCCAAAGATCGAGTAAATTCTAAAAATACCTTTATATTTGAAATATGGCAATTTTTGACGAAGATATGGCCATTTATTTCAAGGTTGACCTATTCAATGTTTGCCATATATTTTCTATTAATCGAAGAATATCCCTTAATATCTTTCTTAGATGAGTCGGAAGTCAAATTATTTTAATGCAGTTTTGTTCCAAAGATCGAGTAAATTCTAAAAATACCTTTATATTTGAAATATGGCAATTTTTGACGAAGATATGGCCATTTATTTCAAGGTTGACCCTATTTAATGTTTGCCATATATTTTCTATTAATCGAAGAATATCCCTTAATATCTTTCTTAGATGAGTCGGAAGTCAAATTATTTTAATGCAGTTTTGTTCCAAAGATCGAGTAAATTCTAAAAATACCTTTATATTTGAAATATGGCAATTTTTGACGAAGATATGGCCATTTATTTCAAGGTTGACCTATTCAATGTTTGCCATATATTTTCTATTAATCGAAGAATATCCCTTAATATCTTTCTTAGATGAGTCGGAAGTCAAATTATTTTAATGCAGTTTTGTTCCAAAGATCGAGTAAATTCTAAAAATACCTTTATATTTGAAATATGGCAATTTTTGACGAAGATATGGCCATTTATTTCAAGGTTGACCCTATTTAATGTTTGCCATATATTTTCTATTAATCGAAGAATATCCCTTAATATCTTTCTTAGATGAGTCGGAAGTCAAATTATTTTAATGCAGTTTTGTTCCAAGGATCGAGTAAATTCTAAAAATACCTTTATATTTGAAATATGGCAATTTTTGACGAAGATATGGCCATTTATTTCAAGGTTGACCCTATTTAATGTTTGCCATATATTTTCTATTAATCGAAGAATATCCCTTAATATCTTTCTTAGATGAGTCGGAAGTCAAATTATTTTAATGCAGTTTTGTTCCAAAGATCGAGTAAATTCTAAAAATACCTTTATATTTGAAATATGGCAATTTTTGACGAAGATATGGCCATTTATTTCAAGGTTGACCCTATTTAATGTTTGCCATATATTTTCTATTAATCGAAGAATATCCCTTAATATCTTTCTTAGATGAGTCGGAAGTCAAATTATTTTAATGCAGTTTTGTTCCAAAGATCGAGTAAATTCTAAAAATACCTTTATATTTGAAATATGGCAATTTTTGACGAAGATATGGCCATTTATTTCAAGGTTGACCCTATTTAATGTTTGCCATATATTTTCTATTAATCGAAGAATATCCCTTAATATCTTTCTTAGATGAGTCGGAAGTCAAATTATTTTAATGCAGTTTTGTTCCAAAGATCGAGTAAATTCTAAAAATACCTTTATATTTGAAATATGGCAATTTTTGACGAAGATATGGCCATTTATTTCAAGGTTGACCCTATTTAATGTTTGCCATATATTTTCTATTAATCGAAGAATATCCCTTAATATCTTTCTTAGATGAGTCGGAAGTCAAATTATTTTAATGCAGTTTTGTTCCAAAGATCGAGTAAATTCTAAAAATACCTTTATATTTGAAATATGGCAATTTTTGACGAAGATATGGCCATTTATTTCAAGGTTGACCTATTCAATGTTTGCCATATATTTTCTATTAATCGAAGAATATCCCTTAATATCTTTCTTAGATGAGTCGGAAGTCAAATTATTTTAATGCAGTTTTGTTCCAAAGATCGAGTAAATTCTAAAAATACCTTTATATTTGAAATATGGCAATTTTTGACGAAGATATGGCCATTTATTTCAAGGTTGACCTATTCAATGTTTGCCATATATTTTCTATTAATCGAAGAATATCCCTTAATATCTTTCTTAGATGAGTCGGAAGTCAAATTATTTTAATGCAGTTTTGTTCCAAAGATCGAGTAAATTCTAAAAATACCTTTATATTTGAAATATGGCAATTTTTGACGAAGATATGGCCGTTTATTTCAGGGTAGACCCTATTTAATGTTCGCCATATATTTTCTATTAATCGAAGAATATCCCTTAATATCTTTCTTAGATGAGTCGGAAGTCAAATTATTTTAATGCAGTTTTGTTCCAAGGATCCTGTCAATTCTAAAAATACCTTTATATTTGAAATATGTCAATTTTTGACGAAGATATGGCCATTTATTTCAAGGTTGACCCTATTTAATGTTCGCCATATATTTTCTATTAATCGAAGAATATCCCTTAATATCTTTCTTAGATGAGTCGGAAGTCAAATTATTTTAATGCAGTTTTGTTCCAAAGATCGAGTAAATTCTAAAAATACCTTTATATTTGAAATATGGCAATTTTTGACGAAGATATGGCCATTTATTTCAAGGTTGACCTATTTAATGTTTGCCATATATTTTCTATTAATCGAAGAATATCCCTTAATATCTTTCTTAGATGAGTCGGAAGTCAAATTATTTTAATGCAGTTTTGTTCCAAAGATCGAGTAAATTCTAAAAATACCTTTATATTTGAAATATGGCAATTTTTGACGAAGATATGGCCATTTATTTCAAGGTTGACCCTATTCAATGTTTGCCATATATTTTCTATTAATCGAAGAATATCCCTTAATATCTTTCTTAGATGAGTCGGAAGTCAAATTATTTTAATGCAGTTTTGTTCCAAAGATCGAGTAAATTCTAAAAATACCTTTATATTTGAAATATGGCAATTTTTGACGAAGATATGGCCATTTATTTCAAGGTTGACCCTATTTAATGTTTGCCATATATTTTCTATTAATCGAAGAATATCCCTTAATATCTTTCTTAGATGAGTCGGAAGTCAAATTATTTTAATGCAGTTTTGTTCCAAAGATCGAGTAAATTCTAAAAATACCTTTATATTTGAAATATGGCAATTTTTGACGAAGATATGGCCATTTATTTCAAGGTTGACCTATTCAATGTTTGCCATATATTTTCTATTAATCGAAGAATATCCCTTAATATCTTTCTTAGATGAGTCGGAAGTCAAATTATTTTAATGCAGTTTTGTTCCAAAGATCGAGTAAATTCTAAAAATACCTTTATATTTGAAATATGGCAATTTTTGACGAAGATATGGCCATTTATTTCAAGGTTGACCTATTCAATGTTTGCCATATATTTTCTATTAATCGAAGAATATCCCTTAATATCTTTCTTAGATGAGTCGGAAGTCAAATTATTTTAATGCAGTTTTGTTCCAAAGATCGAGTAAATTCTAAAAATACCTTTATATTTGAAATATGTCAATTTTTGACGAAGATATGGCCATTTATTTCAAGGTTGACCCTATTTAATGTTCGCCATATATTTTCTATTAATCGAAGAATATCCCTTAATATCTTTCTTAGATGAGTCGGAAGTCAAATTATTTTAATGCAGTTTTGTTCCAAAGATCGAGTAAATTCTAAAAATACCTTTATATTTGAAATATGGCAATTTTTGACGAAGATATGGCCATTTATTTCAAGGTTGACCTATTCAATGTTTGCCATATATTTTCTATTAATCGAAGAATATCCCTTAATATCTTTCTTAGATGAGTCGGAAGTCAAATTATTTTAATGCAGTTTTGTTCCAAAGATCGAGTAAATTCTAAAAATACCTTTATATTTGAAATATGGCAATTTTTGACGAAGATATGGCCATTTATTTCAAGGTTGACCTATTCAATGTTTGCCATATATTTTCTATTAATCGAAGAATATCCCTTAATATCTTTCTTAGATGAGTCGGAAGTCAAATTATTTTAATGCAGTTTTGTTCCAAAGATCGAGTAAATTCTAAAAATACCTTTATATTTGAAATATGGCAATTTTTGACGAAGATATGGCCGTTTATTTCAGGGTAGACCCTATTTAATGTTCGCCATATATTTTCTATTAATCGAAGAATATCCCTTAATATCTTTCTTAGATGAGTCGGAAGTCAAATTATTTTAATGCAGTTTTGTTCCAAGGATCCTGTCAATTCTAAAAATACCTTTATATTTGAAATATGTCAATTTTTGACGAAGATATGGCCATTTATTTCAAGGTTGACCCTATTTAATGTTCGCCATATATTTTCTATTAATCGAAGAATATCCCTTAATATCTTTCTTAGATGAGTCGGAAGTCAAATTATTTTAATGCAGTTTTGTTCCAAAGATCGAGTAAATTCTAAAAATACCTTTATATTTGAAATATGTCAATTTTTGACGAAGATATGGCCATTTATTTCAAGGTTGACCTATTTAATGTTCGCCATATATTTTCTATTAATCGAAGAATATCCCTTAATATCTTTCTTAGATGAGTCGGAAGTCAAATTATTTTAATGCAGTTTTGTTCCAAAGATCGAGTAAATTCTAAAAATACCTTTATATTTGAAATATGGCAATTTTTGACGAAGATATGGGCATTTATTTCAAGGTAGACCCTATTTAATGCTTTCCATATATTTTCTGTTAATCAAAAATATCCCTTAATATCTTTCTTAGATGAGTCGGAAGTCAAATTATTTTAATGCAGTTTTGTTCCAAAGATCGAGTGAATTCTAAAAATACCTTTATATTTGAAATATGGCAATTTTTGACGAAGATATGGCCATTTATTTCAAGGTTGACCTATTCAATGTTTGCCATATATTTTCTATTAATCGAAGAATATCCCTTAATATCTTTCTTAGATGAGTCGGAAGTCAAATTATTTTAATGCAGTTTTGTTCCAAAGATCGAGTAAATTCTAAAAATACTTTTATATTTGAAATATGGCAATTTTTTACGAAGATATGGCCATTTATTTCAAGGTTGACCTATTCAATGTTTGCCATATATTTTCTATTAATCGAAGAATATCCCTTAATATCTTTCTTAGATGAGTCGGAAGTCAAATTATTTTAATGCAGTTTTGTTCCAAAGATCGAGTAAATTCTAAAAATACCTTTATATTTGAAATATGGCAATTTTTGACGAAGATATGGCCATTTATTTCAAGGTTGACCCTATTCAATGTTTGCCATATATTTTCTATTAATCGAAGAATATCCCTTAATATCTTTCTTAGATGAGTCGGAAGTCAAATTATTTTAATGCAGTTTTGTTCCAAAGATCGAGTAAATTCTAAAAATACCTTTATATTTGAAATATGGCAATTTTTGACGAAGATATGGCCATTTATTTCAAGGTTGACCTATTTAATGTTTGCCATATATTTTCTATTAATCGAAGAATATCCCTTAATATCTTTCTTAGATGAGTCGGAAGTCAAATTATTTTAATGCAGTTTTGTTCCAAAGATCGAGTAAATTCTAAAAATACCTTTATATTTGAAATATGGCAATTTTTGACGAAGATATGGCCATTTATTTCAAGGTTGACCCTATTCAATGTTTGCCATATATTTTCTATTAATCGAAGAATATCCCTTAATATCTTTCTTAGATGAGTCGGAAGTCAAATTATTTTAATGCAGTTTTGTTCCAAGGATCGAGTAAATTCTAAAAATACCTTTATATTTGAAATATGGCAATTTTTGACGAAGATATGGCCATTTATTTCAAGGTTGACCCTATTTAATGTTTGCCATATATTTTCTATTAATCGAAGAATATCCCTTAATATCTTTCTTAGATGAGTCGGAAGTCAAATTATTTTAATGCAGTTTTGTTCCAAGGATCGTGTAAATTCTAAAAATACCTTTATATTTGAAATATGTCAATTTTTGACGAAGATATGGCCATTTATTTCAAGGTTGACCCTATTTAATGTTCGCCATATATTTTCTATTAATCGAAGAATATCCCTTAATATCTTTCTTAGATGAGTCGGAAGTCAAATTATTTTAATGCAGTTTTGTTCCAAAGATCGAGTAAATTCTAAAAATACCTTTATATTTGAAATATGGCAATTTTTGACGAAGATATGGCCATTTATTTCAAGGTTGACCCTATTTAATGTTTGCCATATATTTTCTATTAATCGAAGAATATCCCTTAATATCTTTCTTAGATGAGTCGGAAGTCAAATTATTTTAATGCAGTTTTGTTCCAAAGATCGAGTAAATTCTAAAAATACCTTTATATTTGAAATATGGCAATTTTTGACGAAGATATGGCCATTTATTTCAAGGTTGACCTATTTAATGTTTGCCATATATTTTCTATTAATCGAAGAATATCCCTTAATATCTTTCTTAGATGAGTCGGAAGTCAAATTATTTTAATGCAGTTTTGTTCCAAAGATCGTGTAAATTCTAAAAATACCTTTATATTTGAAATATGGCAATTTTTGACGAAGATATGGCCATTTATTTCAAGGTTGACCTATTCAATGTTTGCCATATATTTTCTATTAATCGAAGAATATCCCTTAATATCTTTCTTAGATGAGTCGGAAGTCAAATTATTTTAATGCAGTTTTGTTCCAAAGATCGAGTAAATTCTAAAAATACCTTTATATTTGAAATATGGCAATTTTTGACGAAGATATGGCCATTTATTTCAAGGTTGACCCTATTCAATGTTTGCCATATATTTTCTATTAATCGAAGAATATCCCTTAATATCTTTCTTAGATGAGTCGGAAGTCAAATTATTTTAATGCAGTTTTGTTCCAAGGATCGAGTAAATTCTAAAAATACCTTTATATTTGAAATATGTCAATTTTTGACGAAGATATGGCCATTTATTTCAAGGTTGACCCTATTTAATGTTCGCCATATATTTTCTATTAATCGAAGAATATCCCTTAATATCTTTCTTAGATGAGTCGGAAGTCAAATTATTTTAATGCAGTTTTGTTCCAAAGATCGAGTAAATTCTAAAAATACCTTTATATTTGAAATATGGCAATTTTTGACGAAGATATGGCCATTTATTTCAAGGTTGACCTATTCAATGTTTGCCATATATTTTCTATTAATCGAAGAATATCCCTTAATATCTTTCTTAGATGAGTCGGAAGTCAAATTATTTTAATGCAGTTTTGTTCCAAGGATCGAGTAAATTCTAAAAATACCTTTATATTTGAAATATGGCAATTTTTGACGAAGATATGGCCATTTATTTCAAGGTTGACCCTATTCAATGTTTGCCATATATTTTCTATTAATCGAAGAATATCCCTTAATATCTTTCTTAGATGAGTCGGAAGTCAAATTATTTTAATGCAGTTTTGTTCCAAAGATCGAGTAAATTCTAAAAATACCTTTATATTTGAAATATGGCAATTTTTGACGAAGATATGGCCATTTATTTCAAGGTTGACCCTATTTAATGTTCGCCATATATTTTCTATTAATCGAAGAATATCCCTTAATATCTTTCTTAGATGAGTCGGAAGTCAAATTATTTTAATGCAGTTTTGTTCCAAGGATCCTGTCAATTCTAAAAATACCTTTATATTTGAAATATGTCAATTTTTGACGAAGATATGGCCATTTATTTCACGGTTGACCCTATTTAATGTTCGCCATATATTTTCTATTAATCGAAGAATATCCCTTAATATCTTTCTTAGATGAGTCGGAAGTCAAATTATTTTAATGCAGTTTTGTTCCAAAGATCGAGTAAATTCTAAAAATACCTTTATATTTGAAATATGGCAATTTTTGACGAAGATATGGCCATTTATTTCAAGGTTGACCCTATTTAATGTTTGCCATATATTTTCTATTAATCGAAGAATATCCCTTAATATCTTTCTTAGATGAGTCGGAAGTCAAATTATTTTAATGCAGTTTTGTTCCAAAGATCGAGTAAATTCTAAAAATACCTTTATATTTGAAATATGGCAATTTTTGACGAAGATATGGCCATTTATTTCAAGGTTGACCCTATTTAATGTTTGCCATATATTTTCTATTAATCGAAGAATATCCCTTAATATCTTTCTTAGATGAGTCGGAAGTCAAATTATTTTAATGCAGTTTTGTTCCAAAGATCGAGTAAATTCTAAAAATACCTTTATATTTGAAATATGGCAATTTTTGACGAAGATATGGCGATTTATTTCAAGGTTGACCTATTTAATGTTTGCCATATATTTTCTATTAATCGAAGAATATCCCTTAATATCTTTCTTAGATGAGTCGGAAGTCAAATTATTTTAATGCAGTTTTGTTCCAAAGATCGAGTAAATTCTAAAAATACCTTTATATTTGAAATATGTCAATTTTTGACGAAGATATGGCCATTTATTTCAAGGTTGACCTATTTAATGTTCGCCATATATTTTCTATTAATCGAAGAATATCCCTTAATATCTTTCTTAGATGAGTCGGAAGTCAAATTATTTTAATGCAGTTTTGTTCCAAGGATCGAGTAAATTCTAAAAATACCTTTATATTTGAAATATGGCAATTTTTGACGAAGATATGGCCATTTATTTCAAGGTTGACCTATTCAATGTTTGCCATATATTTTCTATTAATCGAAGAATATCCCTTAATATCTTTCTTAGATGAGTCGGAAGTCAAATTATTTTAATGCAGTTTTGTTCCAAAGATCGAGTAAATTCTAAAAATACCTTTATATTTGAAATATGGCAATTTTTGACGAAGATATGGCCATTTATTTCAAGGTTGACCCTATTCAATGTTTGCCATATATTTTCTATTAATCGAAGAATATCCCTTAATATCTTTCTTAGATGAGTCGGAAGTCAAATTATTTTAATGCAGTTTTGTTCCAAAGATCGAGTAAATTCTAAAAATACCTTTATATTTGAAATATGGCAATTTTTGACGAAGATATGGCCATTTATTTCAAGGTTGACCCTATTTAATGTTCGCCATATATTTTCTATTAATCGAAGAATATCCCTTAATATCTTTCTTAGATGAGTCGGAAGTCAAATTATTTTAATGCAGTTTTGTTCCAAAGATCGAGTAAATTCTAAAAATACCTTTATATTTGAAATATGGCAATTTTTGACGAAGATATGGCCATTTATTTCAAGGTTGACCCTATTTAATGTTCGCCATATATTTTCTATTAATCGAAGAATATCCCTTAATATCTTTCTTAGATGAGTCGGAAGTCAAATTATTTTAATGCAGTTTTGTTCCAAAGATCGAGTAAATTCTAAAAATACCTTTATATTTGAAATATGTCAATTTTTGACGAAGATATGGCCATTTATTTCAAGGTTGACCCTATTTAATGTTCGCCATATATTTTCTATTAATCGAAGAATATCCCTTAATATCTTTCTTAGATGAGTCGGAAGTCAAATTATTTTAATGCAGTTTTGTTCCAAAGATCGAGTAAATTCTAAAAATACCTTTATATTTGAAATATGGCAATTTTTGACGAAGATATGGCCATTTATTTCAAGGTTGACCCTATTCAATGTTTGCCATATATTTTCTATTAATCGAAGAATATCCCTTAATATCTTTCTTAGATGAGTCGGAAGTCAAATTATTTTAATGCAGTTTTGTTCCAAAGATCGAGTAAATTCTAAAAATACCTTTATATTTGAAATATGGCAATTTTTGACGAAGATATGGCCATTTATTTCAAGGTTGACCCTATTTAATGTTTGCCATATATTTTCTATTAATCGAAGAATATCCCTTAATATCTTTCTTAGATGAGTCGGAAGTCAAATTATTTTAATGCAGTTTTGTTCCAAAGATCGAGTAAATTCTAAAAATACCTTTATATTTGAAATATGGCAATTTTTGACGAAGATATGGCCATTTATTTCAAGGTTGACCCTATTTAATGTTCGCCATATATTTTCTATTAATCGAAGAATATCCCTTAATATCTTTCTTAGATGAGTCGGAAGTCAAATTATTTTAATGCAGTTTTGTTCCAAAGATCGAGTAAATTCTAAAAATACCTTTATATTTGAAATATGGCAATTTTTGACGAAGATATGGCCATTTATTTCAAGGTTGACCCTATTTAATGTTTGCCATATATTTTCTATTAATCGAAGAATATCCCTTAATATCTTTCTTAGATGAGTCGGAAGTCAAATTATTTTAATGCAGTTTTGTTCCAAAGATCGTGTCAATTCTAAAAATACCTTTATATTTGAAATATGGCAATTTTTGACGAAGATATGGCCATTTATTTCAAGGTTGACCCTATTTAATGTTCGCCATATATTTTCTATTAATCGAAGAATATCCCTTAATATCTTTCTTAGATGAGTCGGAAGTCAAATTATTTTAATGCAGTTTTGTTCCAAAGATCGAGTAAATTCTAAAAATACCTTTATATTTGAAATATGGCAATTTTTGACGAAGATATGGCCATTTATTTCAAGGTTGACCCTATTTAATGTTTGCCATATATTTTCTATTAATCGAAGAATATCCCTTAATATCTTTCTTAGATGAGTCGGAAGTCAAATTATTTTAATGCAGTTTTGTTCCAAAGATCGAGTAAATTCTAAAAATACCTTTATATTTGAAATATGGCAATTTTTGACGAAGATATGGCCATTTATTTCAAGGTTGACCCTATTTAATGTTTGCCATATATTTTCTATTAATCGAAGAATATCCCTTAATATCTTTCTTAGATGAGTCGGAAGTCAAATTATTTTAATGCAGTTTTGTTCCAAAGATCGAGTAAATTCTAAAAATACCTTTATATTTGAAATATGGCAATTTTTGACGAAGATATGGCCATTTATTTCAGGGTAGACCCTATTTAATGTTCGCCATATATTTTCTATTAATCGAAGAATATCCCTTAATATCTTTCTTAGATGAGTCGGAAGTCAAATTATTTTAATGCAGTTTTGTTCCAAAGATCGAGTAAATTCTAAAAATACCTTTATATTTGAAATGGGGCAATTTTTGACGAAGATATGGCCATTTATTTCAAGGTTGACCCTATTTAATGTTTGCCATATATTTTCTATTAATCGAAGAATATCCCTTAATATCTTTGTTAGATGAGTCTGAAGTAAAATTATTTTAAAGCAGTTTTGTTCCAAGGATCGAGCCAATTCTAAAAATACCTTTATATTTGAAATAGGGCAATTTTTGACGAAGATATGGCCATTTATTTCAGGGTAGACCCTATTTAATGTTCGCCATATATTTTCTATTAATCGAAGAATATCCCTTAATATCTTTCTTAGATGAGTCGAAAGTCAAACTATTTTAATGCAGTTTTGTTCCAAAGATCGAGTCAATTCTAAAAATACCTTAATATTTGAAATGGGGCAACTTTTGACGAAGATAGGGCCATTTATTTCAAGGTTGACCCTATTTAATGTTAGCCATATATTTTCTATTAATCGAAGAATATCCCTTAATATCTTTCTTAGATGAGTCGGAAGTCAAATTATTTTAATGCAGTTTTGTTCCAAAGATCGAGTAAATTCTAAAAATACCTTTATATTTGAAATATGGCAATTTTTGACGAAGATATGGCCATTTATTTCAAGGTTGACCCTATTTAATGTTTGCCATATATTTTCTATTAATCGAAGAATATCCCTTAATATCTTTCTTAGATGAGTCGGAAGTCAAATTATTTTAATGCAGTTTTGTTCCAAAGATCGAGTAAATTCTAAAAATACCTTTATATTTGAAATAGGGCAATTTTTGACGAAGATATGGCCATTTATTTCAGGGTAGACCCTATTTAATGTTCGCCATATATTTTCTATTAATCGAAGAATATCCCTTAATATCTTTCTTAGATGAGTCGGAAGTCAAATTATTTTAATGCAGTTTTGTTCCAAAGATCGAGTAAATTCTAAAAATACCTTTATATTTGAAATATGGCAATTTTTGACGAAGATATGGCCATTTATTTCAGGGTAGACCCTATTTAATGTTCGCCATATATTTTCTATTAATCGAAGAATATCCCTTAATATCTTTCTTAGATGAGTCGGAAGTCAAATTATTTTAATGCAGTTTTGTTCCAAAGATCGAGTAAATTCTAAAAATACCTTTATATTTGAAATATGGCAATTTTTGACGAAGATATGGCCATTTATTTCAAGGTTGACCTATTCAATGTTTGCCATATATTTTCTAATAATCGAAGAATATCCCTTAATATCTTTCTTAGATGAGTCGGAAGTCAAATTAATTTAGTGCAGTTTTGTTCCAAAGATCGTGTCAATTCTAAAAATACCTTTATTATTGAAATGGGGCAATTTTTGACGAAGATATGGCCGTTTATTTCAAGGTAGACCCTATTTAATGTTCGCCATATATTTTCTATTAATCGAAGAATATCCCTTAATATCTTTCTTAAATGAGTCGGAAGTCAAATTATTTTAATGCAGTTTTTTTCCAAAGATAAAGTAAATTCTAAAAATACCTTTATATTTGAAATATGGCAATTTTTGACGAAGATATGGCCATTTATTTCAGGGTAGACCCTATTTAATGTTCGCCATATATTTTCTATTAATCGAAGAATATCCCTTAATATCTTTCTTAGATGAGTCGGAAGTCAAATTATTTTAATGCAGTTTTGTTCCAAAGATCGAGTAAATTCTAAAAATACCTTTATATTTGAAATATGGCAATTTTTGACGAAGATATGGCCATTTATTTCAGGGTAGACCCTATTTAATGTTCGCCATATATTTTCTATTAATCGAAGAATATCCCTTAACAAAGATTGAGTAAATTCCAAAAATACCTTTATATTTGAAATGGGGCAATTTTTGACGAAGATATGGCCATTTATTTCAAGGTTGACCCTATTTAATGCTTTCCATATATTTTCTATTAATCGAAGAATATCCCTTAATTTCTTTCTTAGATGAGTCGAAAGTCAAATTATTTTAATGCAATTTTGTTCCAGAAATCGTGTCAATTCTAAAAATACCTTTATTATTGAAATGGGGCAATTTTTGACGAAGATATGGCCGTTTATTTCAGGGTTGACCCTATTTAATGCTTTCCATATATTTTCTATTAATCGAAGAATATCCCTTAATATCTTTCTTAAAAGAGTCGGAAGTCAAATTATTTTAATGCAGTTTTGTTCCAGAGATCAAGTAAATTCTAAAAATACCTTTATATTTGAAATATGGCAATTTTTGACGAAGATATGGCCATTTATTTCAGGGTAGACCCTATTTAATGTTCGCCATATATTTTCTATTAATCGAAGAATATCCCTTAATATCTTTCTTAGATGAGTCGGAAGTCAAGTTATTTTAATGCAGTTTTGTTCCAAAGATCGAGTAAATTCTAAAAATACCTTTATATTTGAAATATGGCAATTTTTGACGAAGATATGGCCATTTATTTCAAGGTTGACCTATTCAATGTTTGCCATATATTTTCTAATAATCGAAGAATATCCCTTAATATCTTTCTTAGATGAGTCGGAAGTCAAATTATTTTAGTGCAATTTTGTTATAAAGATCGTGTCAATTCTAAAAATACCTTTATTATTGAAATGGGGCAATTTTTGACGAAGATATGGCCGTTTATTTCAGGGTAGACCCTATTTAATGTTCGCCATATATTTTCTATTAATCGAAGAATATCCCTTAATATCTTTCTTAGATGAGTCGGAAGTCAAATTATTTTAATGCAGTTTTGTTCCAAAGATCGAGTAAATTCTAAAAATACCTTTATATTTGAAATATGGCAATTTTTGACGAAGATATGGCCATTTATTTCAGGGTAGACCCTATTTAATGTTCGCCATATATTTTCTATTAATCGAAGAATATCCCTTAATATCTTTCTTAGATGAGTCGGAAGTCAAATTATTTTAATGCAGTTTTGTTTCAAAGATCGAGTAAATTCTAAAAATTACTTTCTATTTGAAATATGGCAATTTTTGACGAAGATATGGCCATTTATTTCAAGGTTGACCCTATTCAATGTTTGCCATATATTTTCTATTAATCGAAGAATATCCCTTAATATCTTTCTTAGATGAGTCGGAAGTCAAATTATTTTAATGCAGTTTTGTTCCAAAGATCGAGTAAATTCTAAAAATACCTTTATATTTGAAATAGGGCAATTTTTGACGAAGATATGGCCATTTATTTCAAGGTTGACCCTATTTAATGTTTGCCATATATTTTCTATTAATCGAAGAATATCCCTTAATATCTTTCTTAGATGAGTCGGAAGTCAAATTATTTTAATGCAATTTTGTTCCAAAGATCGTGTCAATTCTAAAAATACCTTTATTATTGAAATGGGGCAATTTTTGACGAAGATATGGCCGTTTATTTCAGGGTAGACCCTATTTAATGTTCGCCATATATTTTCTATTAATCGAAGAATATCCCTTAATATCTTTCTTAAAAGAGTCGGAAGTCAAATTATTTTAATGCAGTTT
>NW_025063622.1:0-4112 GCF_018153295.1 Drosophila grimshawi
TTTCCATGTATTTTCTATTTATCGAAGAATATCCCTTAATATCTTTCTTAGATGAGTCGGAAGTCAAATTATTTTAATGCAGTTTTGTTTCGAGGATCAAGTGAATTCTAACAACATCTTTATAATTGAAATGGGGCAATTTTTGTCGAAGATATGGCCATTTATTTCAAGGTAGACCCTATTTAATGCTTTCCATATATTTTCTGTTAATCAAGAATATTCCTTAATATCTTTCTTATATGAGTCGGAAGTCAAATTATTTTAATGCAGTTTTGTTTCAAAGATCAAGTGAATTCTAAAAACACTTTTTTAATTGAAATGAGGCAATTTTGGACGAAGATATGGCCATTTATTTCAAGGTAGACCCTATTTAATGCTTTCCATATATTTTCTATTAATCGAAGAATATCTTTTAATATCTTTCTTAGATGAGTCGGAAGTCAAATTATTTTAATGCAGTTTTGTTCCAAAGAATATTAAAAATACCTTTATAATTGAAATGGGGCAATTTTTTACGAAGATATGGCCATTTATTTCAAGGTAGACCCTATTTAATGCTTTCCATATATTTTCTATTTATCGAAGAATATCCCTTAATATCTTTCTTAGATGAGTCGGAAGTCAAATTATTTTAATGCAGTTTTGTTTCGAAGATTGAGTGAATTCTATAAACACATTTATAATTGAAATGGGGCAATTTTTGACGAAGATATGGCCATTTATTTCAAGGTAGACCCTATTTAATGCTTTCCATGTATTTTCTATTTATCGAAGAATATCCCTTAATATCTTTCTTAGATGAGTCGGAAGTCAAATTATTTTAATGCAGTTTTGTTTCAAGGATCAAGTCAATTCTAACAACATCTTTATAATTGAAATGGGGCAATTTTTGACGAAGATATGGCCATTTATTTCAAGGTAGACCCTATTTAATGCTTTCCATATATTTTCTGTTAATCAAGAATATCCCTTCATATCTTTCTTAGATGAGTCGGAAGTCAAATTATTTTAATGCAGTTTTGTTTCAAAGATTGCGTGAATTCTTAAAACACCTTTATAATTGAAATGGGGCAATTTTTGACGAAGATATGGCCATTTATTTCAAGGTAGACCCTATTTAATGCTTTCCATATATTTTCTTTTTATCAAAGAATATCCCTTAATATCTTTCTTAGATGAGTCGGAAGTCAAACTATTTTAATGCAGTTTTGTTTCAAAGATCGAGTGAATTCTAAAAACACCTTTATAATTGAAATGGGACAGTTTTTGACGAAGATATGGCCATTTATTTTAAGGTAGACCCTATTTAATGCTTTCCATATATTTTCTATTTATCGAAGAATATCCCTTAATATCTTTTCTTAGATGAGTCGGAAGTCAAATTATTTTAATGCAGTTTTGTTCCAAAGATTGAGTGAATTCTAAAAACACCTTTATAATTGAAAGGGGGCAATTTTTGACGAAGATATTGCCATTTATTTCAAGGTAAACCCTATTTAATGCTTTCCATATATTTTCTGTTAATCAAGAATATCCCTTAATATCTTTCTTAGATGAGTCGGAAGTCAAATTATTTTAATGCAGTTTTGTTCCAAAGATCGAGCAAATTCTAAAATTACCTTTATAATTGAAAGGGGGCATTTTTTGACGAAGATATGGCCATTTATTTCAAGGTAGACCCTATTTAATGCTTTCCATATATTTTCTATTTATCGAAGAATATCCCTTAATATCTTTCTTAGATGAGTCGGAAGTCAACTTATTTTAATGCAGTTTTGTTCCAAAGATTGCGTGAATTCTAAAAACACCTTTATAATTGAAATGGGGCAATTTTTGACGAAGATATGGCCATTTATTTCAAGGTAGACCCTATTTAATGCTTTCCATATATTTTCTGTTAATCAAGAATATCCCTTCATATCTTTCTTAGATGAGTCGGAAGTCAAATTATTTTAATGCAGTTTTGTTCCAAAGATTGCGTGAATTCCTAAAACACCTTTATAATTGAAATGGGGCAATTTTTGACGAAGATATGGCCATTTAATTTCAAAGGTAGACCCTATTTAATGCGTTTCATATATTTTTCTATTTATCGAGATATCCCTTAATATCTTTCTTAGATGAGTCGGAACTCCCATTATTTTAATGCAGATTTGTTCCAAAGATTGCGTGAATTCTAAAAACACCTTTATAATTGAAATGGGGCAATTTTTGACGAAGATATGGCCATTTATTTTAAGGTTGACCCTATTTAATGGTTTCCATATATTTTCATTTAATCAAGAATATCCCTTTATATCTTTCTTAGATGAGTCGGAAGTCAAATTATTTTAATGCAGTTTTGTTCCAAAGATTGCGTGAATTCTAAAAACACCTTTATAATTGAAATGGGGCAATTTTTGACGAAGATATGGCCATTTATTTCAAGGTAGACCCTATTTAATGCTTTCCATATATTTTCTGTTAATCAAGAATATCCCTTAATATCTTTCTTAGATGAGTCGGAAGTCAAATTATTTTAATGCAGTTTTGTTCCAAAGATCGAGCGAATTCTAAAATTACCTTTATAATTGAAATGGGGCATTTTTTGACGAAGATATGGCCATTTATTTCAAGGTAGACCCTATTTAATGCTTTCCATATATTTTCTATTTATCGAAGAATATCCCTTAATATCTTTCTTAGATGAGTCGGAAGTCAAATTATTTTAATGCAGTTTTGTTCCAAAGATTGCGTGAATTCTAAAAACACCTTTATAATTGAAATGGGGCAATTTTTGACGAAGATATGGCCATTTATTTCAAGGTAGACCCTATTTAATGCTTTCCATATATTTTCATTTAATCAAGAATATCCCTTTATATCTTTCTTAGATGAGTCGGAAGTCAAATTATTTTAATGCAGTTTTGTTCCAAAGATTGAGTGAATTCTAAAAACACCTTTATAATTGAAATGGGGCAATTTTTGACGAAGATATGGCCATTTATTTCAAGGTAGACCCTATTTAATGCTTTCCATATATTTTCTATTAATCGAAGAATATCCCTTAATATCTTTCTTAGATGAGTCGGAAGTCAAATTATTTTAATGCAGTTTTGTTCCAAAGATTGAGTGAATTCTAAAAACACCTTTATAATTGAAATGGGGCAATTTTTGACGAAGATATGGCCATTTATTTCAAGGTAGACCCTATTTAATGCTTTCCATATATTTTCTATTTATCGAAGAATATCCCTTAATATCTTTCTTAGATGAGTCGGAAGTCAAATTATTTTAATGCAGTTTTGTTCCAAAGATCAAGTGAATTCTAAAAACACCTTTATAATTGAAATGGGGCAATTTTTGACGAAGATATGGCCATTTATTTCAAGGTAGACCCTATTTAATGCTTTCCATATATTTTCTGTTAATCAAGAATATCCCTTAATATCTTTCTTAGATGAGTCGGAAGTCAAATTATTTTAATGCAGTTTTGTTTCAAAGATTCAAGTGAATTCTAAAAACACCTTTTTAATTGAAATGAGGCAATTTTGGACGAAGATATGGCCATTTATTTCAAGGTAGACCCTATTTAATGCTTTCCATATATTTTCTATTAATCGAAGAATATCTTTTAATATCTTTCTTAGATGAGTCGGAAGTCAAATTATTTTAATGCAGTTTTGTTCCAAAGAATTCTAAAAACACCTTTATAATTGAAATGGGGCAATTTTTTACGAAGATATGGCCATTTATTTCAAGGTAGAGCCTATTTAATGCTTTCCATATATTTTCTATTTAATCGAAGAATATCCCTTAATATCTTTCTTAGATG
Organism: Drosophila grimshawi; assembly: GCF_018153295.1. Classification (NCBI taxonomy): domain Eukaryota; kingdom Metazoa; phylum Arthropoda; class Insecta; order Diptera; family Drosophilidae; genus Drosophila; species Drosophila grimshawi. Next base: position 3,815 of record NW_025063622.1, read on the forward strand.
AGTCGGAAGTCAAATTATTTTAATGCAGTTTTGTTTCCAAAGATTGAGTGAATTCTATAAACACCTTTATAATTGAAATGGGGCAATTTTTGACGAAGATATGGCCATTTATTTCAAGGTAGACCCTATTTAATGCTTTCCATGTATTTTCTATTTATCGAAGAATATCCCTTAATATCTTTCTTAGATGAGTCGGAAGTCAAATTATTTTAATGCAGTTTTGTTTCAAGGATCAAGTCAATTCTAACAACATCTTTATAATTGAAATGGGGCAATTTTTGACGAAGATATGGCCATT